>NC_022016.1:3382675-3409385 GCF_000317375.1 Microtus ochrogaster
GGACTTACCACAGGGCAGGGAACCCTGACTGCCCATTGGACTGGAGAGGGAGGGGGAGAGGAGTGGGTGGAGGAGGAGAAGGGGGGAGGGGGGGAAGAGTGGGAGGAGGAGGAGGGAAATGGGAGGCTGGGAGGAGGTGGAAACTTGTTTTTTTTTTCCTTTTCTCAATAAAAAAATAAATAAATAAAAGGTTGTCACAGATCGAAAAAAAATTGTGCTGCTGTGGGGAAGCAAAATCAAAAGTCACATTACACAACCCCACATGCAATTTTTCCATATGTTTGTTCACACTTTAAGATACAACAACTGGGCTCATACGTACAGGGCCACTGAGCAACTCTTACACAGGGGCACTGAACACCACACATAGCGTATCATACAGTGTTTCTGTTTCCTCTGTGGCAGTAAAGAGTTGCAACCTATCAATAACAGAGCAGATTAATAAAATAAAATGCATGTCTTTGATTAATACCGTGCCATGCTCAGAAAGGCTGAACTGTATCTATATGAGGTAATGTTTGTTTCCTAAAATATGATGAAGTAAAAAAGTTATGAAAATAGTATTTATATTACAATACCACTTGTCATAACTTAAATATCACAAACTGGTACAACAAACCATATATTTTTGAGACTTTCCTATGTATATAAAAGTCTATTGGAAAGAAATACTTGAATAGAAAATTTATAGGTTCCCATCAGAGGAAGGAAATAAGATTACAAATGCAAAGCACAGGAGAAATAATAAATTACAAAATAGCTGTTCACTGTGAATTTTAAAGTAGGTTTACTATCTGAGGTATAGAGAAAATCACATAATTTTGTACAATAATGTTACCATTTTTTGAACATCTGCTGCATGCACTACCTATTCTCCTTTAACTATATATTTTTCAGATAGAAACTATGATGAATTCATAACAATTTTCCAAAGAAAGAAACTGGGGGTAAATTGTCAAAGGACATAAGGATAAAATAACCAACCCAGGATTAATAAATAAGTTGGCTTCTCAGTTCACTGGCTATTTCTATCTTCATCGGCCTGGCAAGTTACTATTACAAGAGAGAGTTTTATGTGGAAGTACACCAAAGAGGATAGTAAGGTAAAAACTAATTTCAGTTCAGTGCTTCTATGAATCATTTTTAGTTTTGAATTTCCAAGCACTAATCACCTTGGGGAATCCAAAGCAGCATAACAGAGCTAATCCTGGATACGCTCTGCTCCATTTTACACAAGGAGACAAGGCATTGGGATGCAACCTCAACCCTTTGACATTATGTTTGGCATATGTTAGGTACCAAGTGATTGTTTCCCAAATGAAAAAAATGTTTCAATCAAGACATATGTTTACATCAAGGATGCAGTGGAATATTAAGTAGCTCAAGTTTTAAACAATAGACATGTCTAGACAGAAATGGTCAGTATCAGAAACTAAATAAGAGGTTTAATCATAAAGAAAAAAAGGTTTATTTGGACATGTGAGTGACTGTTATAAGCAAGTGTCAAGACAGAATCAGTAACCATGTTAGATGTAGCTGGAAAAATGAATAGAATATAATACAATTGACAAAGCAGGATGGATACTGTCAGCACCATGGAAAAGCTAAGGGGTGACTTCCTGAGGCCATTACCTCGTGCCGGCTCCATCATGCCTCTCCTGACAACTGTATTAAGCCATCCCAAGAGACGTGAAACATTCTCATCACTGGATTCCGGACCTGGTCTGTGTAACAATGACTACGTTCTTTTTCTAAGGTTCCACATGATGGGTTATGTGTATGCTTTCAGAGTAAACATACTTGCTAAGATGACGATAGTGGTACATTGTCATCTACTAACACTTTTGAGAGCACACTCACCAACTTCTCTTTGCTCTGCCCCCCCCCTTATTTTACTCCTTGTGACAGATGTGGAGACTTTGGTTTGACGTTTAGAAGGAAACTTTTATTCACCTTTTGACAAATATAAGAAAACTGTTCTCAGCTGAGCAGTGGTGGCACAAGCCTTTAATTCCAGCATTAGGGAGGCAGAATCAGGCATATCTCTGTGAGTTCGAGGCCAGGCTGGTCTATAAAAGCTAGTTCCAGGACAGCTAGGACTATAACACAGAGAAAACCTGTCATGATAAAAAGGAAAAAATAGGAAACTATTCTCACTTTAAAGGAAAGCTTTAGCTGAGAATAATCAGAATCTCAGATAAATTATCAAGTTCATATTTCTGTCTGAGTTCATCAACATTTATACTATCAATATATAATGTTTCCCAAATCAAAGAAAGATCAAGAAAATGAAGGGGACAACAGGAAGAACCTTAAAGAGAGAAAAGGAGAAAAGTCATATAACTAGGCAGAATAGAGATAGATATATAAGGGTAAGACAAAGCAAACGTTAGTACAGATGCAGTAGAAAATAAATAACCCAAGTTAATCAAGGCCATTGCCAAAAATAATAAGTGGAAGCCATTAATGTCACCTGACAAAAGGCTTTTATTTTAATCCGTGAAACTCATTCTGGCATTTGCCTTTGAACTTAAAGTAACCCATAGTCTATCCCTTTATATGTACCGCTAGTTGACCCCATGTCCCTCTCCTTTTCTCTTCCTTTTTCTTTCTTTACCCATGATCCCTTACCATTTCTCCTTCAAATAACCAGATGAATCAGAGGATAACTCCTTTAAGCCATTGCACCTCCCTGTGATGTACATAAAATCTCTGAATTTTCTATCTATCATGATTGAAATTTCACTTTCCAGCAGAAAACTAAGTGGCTTACATAGACCAGACACAAGGTTATTCTTCTCCCCAGCACCAGGTTATTGTAAAGTCTGCCTGTGCCAGACAAAAGCCACAAAGGAGTTGGCCAACACAATGAGGTTTTCCATCTGAGGTTTTGCTTGACTGCAGATCTTATCCCATATGAAGGTTCCTCTGACCACAGGTCTTTTCCCATTTGAAGGTTCATCTGACCACAGGGCACATGATTTGATACTAGGCTGAATTAAGACATATTACAGAAAAGACACTACCAATTGCTCTCATTCTGCTACCCTTAGTTTAGCACTGGGTAGGGATACCAGCTGCTGGGCTGACAACCAGAGAAGGTAGCATGAAAGTGGGGAACAAACAGAACAGTAAGCAGCAAGAAGCTGAGCTCAGCAGATTCAGAATATAACTAACCTTCACCCAACTTCATTATTCTTATATATCAGATGAAGATAGTACAAATGGCCTTTTTGGGGCTAGAGAGATTGCTCAGTGTTTAATAATACACACTTCTCTTACTGAGAATCTGAATCCCATATCACAAGGCTCACAGTCATGCATATCTCCACCTCCAGGAGATCTGATGCCCTCTTTTGGCCTCTGCTAGCACCTAATATCACGTGTTTCATTCTAATACATAAATATTTACATACATATAATTAACAATACATAACCTTTCAAAATAAATCATTTACATTCATCATATGAATACTGAGAAGTAATTTAAGACATATGAAGCCTATTGAGAAATTAGTATATAAACTCCTTGAAGACTGATCAATTATTAATGATAATTTTTACACAGAAGGGATGAATTTCGAAAATGGCTAAAATATGTCAAAAGAAAATTCATTTTTCTTCTATGCGAAAATGTAATATTTGGGGTAATGAAAGTGTGGACTTCAGACATTTGTGAATGCTTATGAAAGATAATCATGATGATGAGAAGATAGCTAACAGGACATGCTCCAAAGTTTACAATACTGTGGAAAGGAACATGGGAGATGCCTATGAAATCATTAGATGGCTTCCTGTGTGAACTGAGATTGTGCGATGGGAATGAAGAAATGATACATGAGGAACACAAGAGTTCAGTAACAGAAAAAGCTGAGATCGGAGGCGTGGCTCTTTTCTCAAGAAGTTTGCTATGTATTGTTAATAAAGTCCCTCGGGTTTGGTGGCAAGAAGGGAGGTTCCTATTCCCTATGGTCAACTTGGTACCTCTCGTGAACTGCCTCTATCAAAATATGGGAAAATATTAGAATTGAAATTCTCAATGATGGATGGTCAATCCCCTCACTTTGTGTAGTAATTGTATACATGCACTTTCTTGTTTCCCTAGGAGACCTCACCATAGCACAGCCACTCAATCCTAGTAGCCCAGAATCATAGACTTACATTCATGATCTCTTACATTCCTGGAAAAGACATTTAAAACACAGTTATGTCTAACAAATCGCTTTAAGCTGTATCTCAAAAAAATTCTCCTTACAATCCCAAATGTTCATTGGGTTCCTTTTCTCCAACAATCACTGGACACAGTAGCTGGAATTTCAAGATGGAAAAAAGATCTATAAATAATTCATATATTTAGAATGTACAGAGCAAAGACTGTTTTGCTACAAGGAAGGCATTTAGAAACTTTTTAATTCTTGTATAAAATATATGTATCACTGCTTAATCTTTTATTTCTATACACTTTAGTGCCTTGGACAGTATAGAGCAGAGTGACATTTGAATTTTCTATGATTTTATATTTTACTTTCCAAGATTTATTTGTGTGTGTGTCCGTGTCCCAGTGTCCCTGCATAGAGGCAAGGAGAAGACATTGTGTCACTTGAAAGTAAGTAACAAGCATTTCTTATGTGGGTGGCTTGTTATACTGATTCTGGGATTCGAACTTATGCTCTCATGATAGTGCAGCAAGAATTTCTAATGGCTGAGTCGTCTCTTCTGCTCAAACCCTGTCTTGGTCCTTTAATATGTATTACAACATGACCAGCATGTGCATTTTCAATTGTACTAAAAGAAGAAATGTTATTTACCTACCTCATAGTATGCCAAAATGAAACTAAAATGGGATCATTTTTCCCTAAGAGCATCATAAAGAATAAAAAGTAATGCATGTACAGTGTGGTGTTGCCGTTCTTACAGGAAAAATGGTTGACACAGAACAAAATGTTCCCCTCCATACATACCTATCCAGTCAATGTGTACTATATTCTGACAAATTAAAATCCCCATGCTAGTCATAGATAGCATTTATTGAAAGTTTATTATATGCCAGGCAGCATGCCAGGTATTTTATCTCATTTGGTTCCTATGATAGAGACAATCTGTGATTTTGCCAAGCTTGTTTCATTTTCCTTTCAGACACAGGGCAACATTATAACTCCCTTATTACCTTTAGTGAAGTAAGGCCATGAGATTGAAGGCTGGCTTCTTTTGGCCTGCCCACAACATTCCAAGCATGATCTAATATTCTGTGTTGCTGTCAGTGCCTGCTTTGGTCGAATCTCTGGTACCAGGTGTGGTTAAGGACTGAAGATTAAAATTCCTCCCCCAGATGTTGTTCATAAATGATCCTATAGATGGCAGCCTCCTCCCCACAGCTTCTCTGCTCACCAAGTGTGTGATAGAGGAAGAAACAAACCCTTGTTTGGTAAAATGTAGACGTTTTGAAGCTGTCCATTACCAAAACTAACATTAATTAGTCTTTTGAGTTAGTTAAGACCTTCACTTGATGCTTTAGTTTAGAAAACATTTCTATAAAATTCCATCAATGTGGGGGCTGGAGAGATGGCTCAGAGGTTAAGAGCATTGCCTGCTCTTCCAAAGGTCCTGAGTTCAATTCCCAGCAACGACATGGTGGCTCACAACCATCTGTAATGGGGTCTGGTACCCTCTTCTGGCCTACAGGCATACACACATAATATTGTATACATAATAAATAAATAAATAAATATTAAAAAAATTCCATCAGTGTATCTATAAACTTACTAACAGTTTGCTTAGTTTACCTCCTTTTCTGATTAGCCATAATTTTGTCATTGTTTTACCCCTATTTCCTAGAACATAGTTAAATATTTTTTTAAATAAATATGTATATAAGATGATTTGATGCAGTGATTGCTTTTATAGCAATTTAAGATTCAATATAATAAATGTCAATTTATAAATATGAAACTATCTGATTCTGAATTGATATTCCTATTTTCTAATTTTATTACATTCTAATTTATTTGTTTGTGTGTAAGTTAAGGCATGTGACATAGAAGTCAGAACAATGTGCAAGAATTTCTCAACTACTTCCAGCTTGTGGATCCATGGAATCCAACTCAGGTTGTCAATCTTGGCAATAAGAATTTTTACTTGCTGAACTACTTAATGGGCCCTAAGAGTTCATAGTCTTAAAACTATAGCAACTACCCTAGCTGACTATTCCAAGCTTGCAGGCCATGATCAAAACAATGTGCTATCCCCTGCATCTCTGCATTGCATGATGCTCTTGTTACTTTAAGAACCAATTAGGCACTTCATTGCACTTATAATGACAGGTATCAGTGGCCAATAAGTCACTTCCAAATCACCCAGTGAAGTAGCTGGATCAATGTGGGTTTAACATTAACTCATCCATTCCCTTTATCCTTAGTTATCCAGACAGAATTTAGGACCACATGGACCATAAAAGTCTGGTACAATATAATATTATGACAGATTTAGTTACAATCTAATCGGCTTAAAGTTATGACTCATGAAAAGAGATGCATCTTTTATTGAGCAGGGAAACCGTAGGGATATAGGTCCTGTACGGTAAAACCTAGGAAACAGAACAGAAAGAAAAAGTTGGTTGTTAACATGGGGTTACTTCAGATAACAAGAGGAATACCCTTATTACTCTGACTCAGGTGAACTGATAGTTCATGTTTTCAGGAGAAAAAATACACTGGTGTTTCCAAAAAAAATCTGTCGACTTATTTAGAGAATCTATTTGCTTCAGTGGTTGTGGTTGTTTGAAATAAATTGGCCCTCAAAGTGGGTGATATAATTAGGAAGTGTGGACTTATTGGAGGAAGTATGTTACTGTGGAGCCAAGCCTTTGAGGTTTCTTTTACTTAAACTTTCCTCCATGTGACAGCCAGTTAAATTCCTTCTGCCTGCCATCATTATGTTAGGACAGGGCTCCAGCGCCATGTCTCTCTGCAGTCACCATGCCCCACATCATAATGACAATTAATTGAACCTCTGAAACTGTAAGCAAGTCACACCAATTAGCTTTTTTTCTTTATAAGAGTTGCCATGGTAGTGGTGTCTCTTTACAGCAATGAAAATTCTTACTAAGACAGAAGTTGGTACCAGGGACTGGGGGAAGGTTGTGATAGTCTTAAGGATGTGTTTGTTTGGAAGATTTTGGACTTTGGGACTTTGGGTTATGAAAGTAGCAGAATGCTTTAAGTACTGATGAATGGGCCATATTAGCAGGCATGTGGAAGATAGTCGTGTTAAGAGTTATTCGAACTGTCGGTGGCTCACTCAAAAGGTTTCAAGGGAGAAGAATTTAATGTGCTGCCTAAAGATCTTTCTTGCAATATATTGGTAAAGAAAGTGGCTGCTTTTTGCCCTTGTCCAAAGGGTCTGCCTGAGGTTAAAGTGAAGAGTTTTGGATTAATTCCATTGACACAAGAAATCTGAAAACAGCCTAGTATAGACTGTTGTGTGGATATCAGTGACAACTCTAATGGTGATTTATAATAAAAAGGAGCAAACTGAGCAGAGTAAATTACAAAATGAAATTTTTGAGGAGAAAAAGAGCACCAGAAAGTAGAGATAAGGATAGAAGAAAAGAGTTATAAAATAAGGCTACGTAGGCCAGGCATGTGTCAGGGTGTCTCTGAATGGAGGCCTAGTAGAGAGGACATTGTGTGAAGCTGTGGAGTTGAACCCTGGATTACATTGGAAAACACAAGATATTAGTGATACCAGAGTTGTGGGATACCTCTCTAAAAGAGCTGCTAATAAGAAGTGATATCAGCCAAAGAGAAAGAAGTGTCTTGCAGTGAACAAAACTGAACAGAGTTGAAAATCTGAAGAGCATTTCAACATCAGACATGGAGATGCAGAGTTTGGAGCTTGCCCAACTGATTTTTGGTCTTGCTTTGTTCCAGGATTTCCTCACTATGCCACCTTCCCTACATATTGGAGTGATAATGTATATGCTATGGCATTATATGTTTTTAATGTATGTAATGTTTTATGGTTTTGATTTTATAGGGGACTACAGTTAAAAGATTGCCATGCATCTCAGAAGAGAATCTCAGAAGAGACTTTGGACTTTGGATTTGAAACAATTTGGAGACTGTTATAGACTCTGAGGACTTTTGAAGTTGAACTGAATGCATTTTTTTTTTTTTGTATTATAAAAGGCTATAAGACTTTGAGTGCCAGGGAGTGGAATGTGGTGGTTTGAAATAAAACAGCCCCCAAAGGAAGTGGTACAATTAAGAGGTGTGGCCTTGTTGGAAGAAGTATATCACTGCTGGGACAAGTCTTAGAAGTCTCTTTACTCAACCTTCCCCCATTGTGGCAGCCAGTCTATTTTCTGTTGCCTGCCTACCAATATGTAAAAACTCCAATTCCAGCACCATATCTGCCTGCATCCCTTCATGCTCCCCACCATGATGATAATGCACTGAATTTCTGAAACTGTAAGCAAGGCCCCTCAGTTAAATGATTTCTTTATAAGAGCTGATGTAGTCATGGTGTTTCTTCACAGCAATAAAATCCCAAAGACATTAGTACTTAGCATGGTATGTTGGGGAAAGCACAGGAGTACATAGAATCAATGGCCTTTTATAGCTTTTGTTTAACAAAAACAAAACAAGAAGGTCCTGGGGTATTGGGACATAAGGGAATTACATGTTTAAACAGAGAGTAAATGGCATAGATAGAATCCATTTTCTTCAGAATACTGTAAGGAATAAAAAAGAAGAAAGACACCATTAATTAAATAGATGTAATGACCTTTAACCCTAATAAGGACATAAAAGTCTTTTGATATTTCTTGATTTAAGGTGATCAAGGCTCATGTGTTATTCACAGAACTGTAATGCTATGGTATGGTATGGTATGATTCTTACCTAAGTCTTTGGCCTTAAAATTGTCAGCCATTTGAATTAAGAAGCTTTTATCTGATTATTATCACATATTTGTTACTAACCACTGGTAACTGAAACACTGTCATCCAGGGCAACAGTTAAAGGGCAGAAGCTGTCAAAATTAAGGTTGAAGCCTAGCTATAATTACCAGGCTGTAAAATATTATTGAGCAATTCCTTCCACCTTTGCAGGCTGCAATTTTCCTCAAACATTGGAATAGGGTAGCCTGGGAGGTAGTTGTACAAATTGGTTTAAGGCATTTCATGATGACTTTCTCCTAGTAAATGTTGAAAAGTAAAAATATTTCCAGCACTAATATTATGAGTTATGATTGTTCCAGATAATATCTGTTTAAAATTTTGTTATCAGTTTGACTACCTCCCACAATACTGTCATTTTAATGTGTATGATACTTCTCATTAAATTGATTAATTCCTTACTGATTTCCTAGAACAACACTGGATACTAGAGTTGCAGTTGCAAGCCTGCTTTCATACTCAGCTCTCAGCAAAACACATTCTTTGAGTGGCACTGAGCAACGGAAACAAAACGATAATAGAAAAGCACAGACCCAAACAGGATATTCTTTAGGCATATGAAGGTAAAATGCAACCATAACAGTGACATTTTAAATTTGAGAGTCCATTCTTAAAGACTTGGAGATCATCACTCTTGTTCCTCTTACAAACTGCACTTAGACAAACTGAAACCCAAGGTTACTTCTTGGAAAGAATGTAGGTTATACAGAAAATCTCCACCCTGAAATCTGAGGATAAGTTCATATAGGACACCTAAGATTTGTTCTATTATTCAGAACATGCTGAAGCTATGTCCTGGTAGAAGCACATGAGGGGAAACTTTGACAAGGAATAGTGTTGTAGGAGGCCGCTTGCTTGTTTACCAGCTGCTCAGATTCCAGAAATAATCACACAGAAACTGTATTTATTAAATCACTGCTTGGCCAATCACTATATAATATTCCTATAAGGTTCTTACATATTAAATTAACCCATTTCTATTATTTTACCATGAGGCTCATGGCCTACTGGCAAGGTTCCCACATATCTGTCTCTGGTGGTGGCTCCTTGGCTTCTCCTGACTCTGCCTTCTTTCTCCCAGAATTCAGTTTAGTTTTCCCCGCCTAGCTAAGTTCTCCCTTGCTATAGGCCAAAGCAGTTTCTTTATTCATTAACCAACAAAAGCAAAACATAGACAGAAGGACCTCTCACACCAGAAGAGGTAGTATGAATATGAATTTCTGACCAATTTTCCTGAACATTGTCAGCCTTATCTCAATGATAAGTACCCACTACACAAGGTGAAAGAGTGCAGAAGTTTTTTTTTTTCAATGGTTCTAAAAGTAGAACATAAAGATGAAGGAGAAACTTCTTATTATAGCAAATGGAGATCCTCACAGATACCACAGCATGACACAACAGAGAGATCTACAAATCATGGGAGCCCAGTTTGACTCGATACATCTATTTTACAGGTCCTTCATCTATAGATTAGAGGACATTGCAAAAAAGAAGGGGGGGGGCAGACTGAGTGGGAGGGTTAGAATGCCAGTAAGTCTGCTGTGAAGCAGTCTCTCTAGGAATGGTTGCATAGACAAGAATGAACAATGACAATATCATTGTTAAAATGTTAACATGTATAGGGAAATTTTCATGGGCTCCCATGCCCTAGATAAAGAACACCAACAAATGGATGCTGAAAGAAGGAGAATTACCCTCTTCCAGAGATGAACCTCTTATTGGTTGTCCACTGCAGAGTAGGCAGAAGTAAACCCATGTATTGCCACCCACAAAAAGCCTGACTTGGCAGACTGTACACATATTTGTGTATCTACATATGTGTGTATACAAGTGAACATAAAATAACAATAATAATCAAAAAGAAACTATCTACTTAAAAGCAGGAGCATTGGAGGAGTATAAAGTAAGTTATCTAAGAGAATCTGGAGAGAGGAAAGGGTAGGAAACTGATAAAATTATATTTCCCTTAAAAACATATTTAAAAGTAAATTAAAATAAAAACTCATACTGTTTCATTTAGAGTTTTCTATTGTTGTGAAAAGACATGATGACCATGGCAAACTTATAAATGAAAACATTTAATTGATGTGGTGGCTTACAGTTTCAGAAGTTCAGTCCATTATCACGAGATAGAACATGGCAGCATACAGGCAGATAAAGTGTTCCATCTGAGAGTGCTGCATCTTGTAGAAAACAGGAAATTGACTGACTGTCACACTGAGCAAAAGAGATCTCAAAGCTGACTACTGTAGTAGCACACTTCCTCCACAAGGCCACATATCCTGAAAGTGTCACTCCCTCTGGGGGCTATTTCTTTCAAACCACCACACAAACTATACAAATGATCTATAGATTTTGCATTAACCTTATGAAACCCTCACTTTTTTCATATATATTTTTTAAAACATCCAAAACTCATAAGTAAACTTTTCAGACCCTGCTATGATTTGAATATATCACTCCCAAAATTCATACATTGCCAATTTGGTCAAAAATTTGCTATGGATTGTATGTGATATGTTCTAATAACCTACTTATTAAAAGATTTTTATGTTTCTATTTCTTGGACACCTGACATATTTCTAGGATAAAATTTGTCAATGAAAGCTCAGTGAGGAGGCTAGGAAATAAAGGTCCTCCTTGTCAGGGAGTTACAACTCCTTAGGAAGAGTCTGCCCAGCAAAAAGACACTCTCAAGTTTTTGGACCTTTAACTTAGACTTTCCAGCCTCTGGAACTGTGATAAAGTGAAATTACACTCTTTAAAATGAAAATGAAAATATTTCAGAACTTGGAGCATTTCAAACTTCAGATTTTTGAACTGGAGATATTCAAATTGAATTTTTAAAAACCTCAAGTTTTAGTAAGAAAATGAAAATATATCTAGATGTTTTGCCCAAGAAGGGTATCCATACAGAAATAGCAATGAGAGAAAAGGTCAGGGAAGATGATAATACTTCTTTAGAATTGAGCAAGTGCAAGAATATGAGATAATTTCTTCCAAGCATCCAATTTCTTACTGAACCGTGGTAATAAAGTATAGCAGGATGAATATAAACCACTGACAAAATGTCATCTCACTTCTGAAGCTCAGCATCACCTGCTTCTCAAGTGATAATGATTTCTTCTTCTTTTCTGCTCTCCAAATATATTTGTACTATACTTCTTATTTTTGAAAATAAAACTAGAACATAGTGATAAAGAAGTCTAGGAAAAACTCCTGATGTGTTCATGTTAGAAAGACAGGCTTTTAATATGGTCAGAGAAGAACAGATAATTTAAGGCAGAATGTGTGTACATACATATTTTATTTATTTCACACACACACACAAACACACACACACACTATATATATGATAAGACTTCCCTGTCTAGTGCAACTAAAACAAAACAAATGTATGACCATTAAAGTTTGATAGGTTAATTAGTTTGTGTTCTTAGGCATCATATAACAATCATTTTGATTAATCCAGAACACTTAGATTTATACTTGTTCTTGTACATATGTGGGGATATGTTGTTTATACACTGTATATACCTAAAGGAAGTATATACTCACTTTCTACATAAACACACACAATAACTAAAAGAGACATGAATACTATTTGACATAGGCCTTTTGCCCTATTTTAATTTGTTGTACTTCCTAATTTCTTTTATACCCTGAGCAGAAATTATTCCCAGAGCTAATTCAGATGTGTACATTTGAACACATGTCATCTGTTCTTGAAACATGTAATTGCACACAACAAATGCCCTGTAAGGTAAATAGTATATGTCATGAGCTTATAATGAATACAGGGTGATAATCTTATTTTTTTAAAAAAAGCAAAGAAATTAACATTTCTATGAGTTCATCTTTTTATTGAAATAGATGCAGAATGTATTTCAAAAATACTTAATAAATATGTTTTCCAAATTCCTTATTAATTTCTAATGAAATATGTTGAACCTCCAACTGCAAGAAAAAATTTTAACTGATAAAAAGACTAATAAATATATTATTAGGCTATTACAAAACTCTATGCTTATATAATATCAAATGACTGATGCAAAGAGACATAATTTGCAGTACCATTGCTAGATACTGAAAACTACATTTGCCACTTCAAAACACTAGTGGCTTTAACCTTAAAACATGAGGCTGGAGCAGGTAAGATCACTCCAGAAGTACAGCGCTTTCCCTGGAGCACGAAAACCTATGATTGCAGAGCCTACATGGTGGAATGAGAGAGAACCACTTCTCCACAGTTGTCCTTGGACCTCCACATGTACATGTACATTTTGGCAGGCACACCACACACACACACACACACACACACACACACACTACATAACTTTTAAAATGAGAACAAAAGCAGTTGCTATGCAGTGTATGAATATGGTCACACCCACCAGTAATGAGTGCACGTGAAATCTTTAGTACAATGCTTAATCCAAACTAACAAATGATAGTAAATTTTTATATGATTAAACTCATAAAATTTCAGTAAAAAATTATAAATAAATCATGACAGTTACTAACAATTAAAACTTTCCTTGTGTATAAATAAGGATGGATTCTGCAATGAGGAGTGAAGTTTAGGAGGGAATCCACATGGAAAAACAATTGTCACTGTGCTGGCCGTTGTACCATGGTCACTCATTGGCTTATATAAGATCTCCATCAGTTCTACTTAATAGATGGAAAAGTGCATTCCTGAGAAAGGAAATGAAGCAAATATAATCTTATGATTATGAACACAGAGAACTGAGATTTAAAACCACACATGGCTGACTTCAAAGCCATTGATTTTTTATATAAAATTGCAGATGTGTAATTTAGTTTACCAATATAGTTAATTTTCCATGTGTTTCTCACATTCAATCTTGATATGTAGGCTGCTTCATGGATCTGGAGTTCCAAATTCTGATGTAGCTAAATCTTATGTCATAAAATGTCCAATAAGAAAATATTTTTTGAGTCCCTACCAAAATTGGCAGTGAATGTAGGAGGTCAAAAGTTTGAGCTTTTGTAATTTTCCCTGAGATTGAGAGCAGATAGAAAAACAGGGACTCAGACAACACTAATTAAGCAGGAAATTAAAATAAATTCCAAAGAGTTCTAAAGGCAGAGAATGACTTCAGGGCCAGTGTCCTAGGTATCAAATTTCTCTGTGCCAATCCTTGAGTTATTAGAAATATATGGCAGCAGGAGTAGCCCAGCTATAAGAATAAATTATACTGTATGGAGGGTTAGAAATGTCAATCTCTACAATTTTACTCCAAAAAGCCTTGCCTTGCTCACACTAAGAAGAATTCAAGTAAAAATAAAATAAAACAAACAAGAAAAATGCTTGACTAGTTCAATATATTTTCTCTCAAAGACATTTTTATCCTCTCATGTTAATCTCAACTGATAAATTGACAAGATCAAATCTTTGATGCGACTACACTTCATTTGTCCTAACATATATGGATGAATAAAATGACCTTTTTCAAACTTTGTAGCTTATGATGAATCAGTTTTTAAAACTGAAAAGTGTCAAGAACCAATTAGCATCAACTAGTTCAACAATGCTTCTGTTCTTATTTATTTTACTTTTTAAATTTGTACATTCTTGACTGTAAGTTGGGCTTAGAGATTACATTGGAGTAAAAACAAAAGGCAAAAATTATAAAGTTATTAAATATTATATACATACACATACATATGATACACACATATGTATGTATGTATATGTGTATATATATATATATATATATATATATATATATATATATATATATATATATATTACCTGACCAAAGACAATGGCTAAAATCAGTTTCCTACCTCTGGTTTTCTATATTTATTACATACATAAAAATTCTACCCCATATCACATTTGGCCTAATTTTAATGCTTTCTACTGGGCTCTTACTTCAGGAGTCACACTGTGTTTGCTGCTGTGATTTTCCACAATGTGAAGGATCCCAAGGTCAAAAAGTTCAAAACTGCTCACTGTCCCAAGATGGAAGGGGATAGAACATCTCTCTGTTCCTTCTCGTCATTGTCAGTCCTTGCCCTTCCTCCTTGCTGAATGAATCTCTACATTTCTCTCCATATCTTCCACCCCATTCTAGTTTGCTCAGACATTCACAAATCTCTTCAAATTTCCATTGCTGCTTCTAATCTAATTCCCTTCCATATGTCACATTATTATGTGACTAAGTAAAATGATCATAAAATTGCTGACTTAAAAGGACCAGAAAACTCTTTATCAATATCTAATTGCATGGATTTTCTTTGTTTATAAGATATGCCCCAAATTCCTAAACATTATTCTAAGATTTCACTTGTAATAAACAGCCCCAAATTCTTTGTTTGTTTGTTTTTGTATTTTTATATCTAGAGACATAGTTTCTCCGTGTAACAGCTCTTGCTGTCCTGAAACACACTCTGTAAACCAGACTAACCTCACACTCACAGAGATCTACCTGCCTCTGCCTCCCTAGTGCTGGGATTAAAAGTGTGCACCACCACATCTGATTTACAACTCCAATTCTTAAACATCATTCAAAGACCTCACATAGCCTGATGCTTTCTTATTATATCATTTTACATCTCCTGATTATTTTATGTTTCATCTGTATTTAATTCTTTATTCAATGAAGAGTCTATGGTCCTTTTGTTTATAATATTGTTCTTCTCCTAACACCTGTAATTTTTCTCTGGAAAATCATGAATATATTTTATTCTAAATGCTAATTACTTGATTATACACACACACAAACACACACACCATATATATGTATATGTATATATACACATATATACCTATATACACGCATATATGTGTATATGTACATATATATATATATTAAAAATATTTTTTGTTGTCCTTACATAGTTACTTAGGTTACATCTATTTGTTGTCTACATTTCTGTCTAGCTGACATGCCATTTTTCTTGAATATCCAACATTCTGTAGTCTATACTAAAATTTAAGCTTCACTCTCTTAATCATTTATTTCCCTTTCAGGGACTTCCTGCAAGAATACTAATTACCTCACAATACCCAACTACACAGGCTTTTCTTTAAAATCAGGGAAAAGGTATTCATTACTTCATAACTTTTGTATTATGCATACTAGCAAAACTAACATCCTATAGATTTCGTGAAGGTTTGATACCAGCTTTGAACATCAACCTTACCACTTTGGGTCATAGCTCTATTGGACTCCGAGTATCTAGATGGCTGGGCAAAGTGAAATGAATCCTGAGCAAACAATTTATTAACTGATTCTGTACAGAAAAAAAATGTCATATAGGTACTCCTTTTACAAGTAAAATTCTTACCATTGAGTTTACGTTTTATCACTGGGATCTGGCCAACCACTAAGCTGCCCTCATTGAATTTCTTAATGCTGTCCAATGCTAATTGTTGAACTTCTTTTCAATGGTGAGAATATCTTCAGAAGTAATTCTTTTCTTAGCTCTAATTTTATATGGACTTTATTGAACAAACTAAATGTTTTAAAAATATTTCTCTTTTCTACTTTTTGTTTTGGGTGTGTTTCTGGCTTCTCAATGCATTCATTCATAACTGAGAGAACTTGGCTATAAGTATGCAACATTAGAATGTTAACTTACCTTAAACTTTCCTTTACCAGAATAATTAATGCATCACTTTTAAACACAGTTAGCCATAGTCTCCGAATGCAGACAAAATTATACATTCACTATCAGCATGTGTTGACTGAGATTTCTCTCCTGCCCAGTCCTGCAGCCATTCATTCCCAAAGAAAACACACAGAGGTCTACATTAACTATAAACTACTAGCTCAGGTTTCTTATTAACTAATTCTTACATTACCCAATTATTCTTGTTTATGTTAGCCACATGGCTTGGCACATTTTTCAGTGAGGTGTTCTCACCTTGCTTGCTCTGTGTTTGAAAAGAAAAAAAGGGGGTAAGTGCAGTGGGACATTTGTCTGTATCCTATCACTTGTATTTTAATAAAACGCTGATTGATGACTACCAGGCAGGAAGTACAGGTGGGGAAATGAGAACAGGAGAATTCTGGGAAGAGAAAAGGCTGACTTTGCAGTCAACACAGAGGAAGTCAGACACAGAAGAAGCAAGATGAGAATGCCTTGCTGATGAAAGGTACCAAGACACATGGCTAACACAGACAAGAATAATGGGCTAATATAACTAGTAAGAATTAACTAATAAGAAGCCTTAGTTAATAGGCAAACCAGTTTATATTTAATGTAGACCTCTCTGTGTTTCTTTGTGACTTAACTGTGGAATCCAGGTGGGACAGAAACCTCTGTCAACAAGCATATAACAAAAATGACCTGTCAAAGTCCCATTATACTATATAAAAAGGTCATGAGAACATTTCTTTTCTTTTCTATTCTGTTCTTTTCTCTCCTCTTCTCTTCTTTGTATAACAGCTCTGGTTGTCCTGGAGCTAACTCTTGTAGACCAGGCATGCCTCAAACTCACAAGCAATCTGCTTGTCTCTAACTCCCAAGTGTTGGGGTTAAAGGCATGTGCAACTACAGCCCAACTATTTTTTGAGCACATTTGGTTGTCTGTGTGTGTCTTGGTATTTATGGGAAATATTATTAAAAAGAAAAGACATGGATAATTTTCTTCATTTTATCTTCCAGTTGATTTATTATTTGGGTCTTATAGTTAACTCTTAGATTCATTCTGACTTAGCATCCTAACCAAAACTCAAGTTGTTGAACTTACTGAGGAATACCACTTTACCTATAACTAGCATTCCTTCATCTCAGAGTTGAGTGAATGAATGAAGTAAGTACATGAACAATACTTGACACTTGGCTCTACTGGATTTCGTTTTTAAATTAACTGTGGGATGTACTTCAATATGTCCTAAACATAATTATCATAATTATATGACAGAAAAGCATAGCATTTTGGCTCTACTGGCCACGCTGAACGGAAATGGCTAAAGGTTCTCTATGAGTAACAAGAAAAAGAAAGTGAAAGTGTCCCTCTCATTTTTTACCCTACTTCACTCTTTATTTCTAGTCTCTCAGGTTTGAGGCCTGCAAAGGTTTGGCTGCTTAGAAAGATATAAGGCAGTGAGTTAATTTATAAGATCATAGACAGCTAGAGAGTTGGTTTAATTGAAAGATATAATTACCAGGTGTTGAAGGCAAACGGGTTCATTAATTTAACAGACACTCTGTTAACTGAACTGTCCTCATTTTAATTTTTCATGACACATCAAGGAGGGGGAAATATGAGGACTGACCAATCCTGGGCTTGCAGATACTTAAAAGTCTACCCCAAAGGTAAGTGATCTTTTAACAGTGGAAGGATGCATTTTTTTTTGTTCTGTTTAAAGCTCCATGTTGTAAAACTCTGTAATAATCATCCATTCCCTTTGGAGGCTCCATGAAGCCCTTGATAATCTGACTTTGTCTGTACTTTTTGTCTCAATTTTCTGTGCAATTACTCATCATTATACTCTTTGCTTGACATACATTGAACTGATAACACTACTGTGTTTTGCTATTTTTTAATAATTAGTACTGCTCTTAATATTTACCCATACTAGACAAGAACATGGGTAAATACTTCATGTATATTAGGTCATGAGATACTCCTGACTATATGTGGTAGAGGCTGTTTCTATTTTAAACATGATAAAGTGCATTTGGGACCAACTATTTGTCTCTAATCCAACAAGTGAAAAATGTGAAAGATAAATTAGAATGAGGAAATAGCTGATTCCAACACCTGCTTTTTTTTTTCCAAAATAAAATTTTCTTGAATGTCAGTCTTTTTTTAGTATTCTTCAGAATTGGAAATTATGTCTTAGCAGATGTTTCTCCAATAGCTATCCAAGTCTTTGTATATTAGAAGACTCTGTGGAAATCTGTTGAAGCAAGGCTGGTACACATAAGTCCTTTTTCTGGTCAGTTATAGGTTTCAAAATTCAGGCTAATCTATGCCTAAGTATGGCTTAGGGAGAAATATGTACCTCAACACTCCTCACAACAAGCAGCTCAGAGCACATAGATGTGGCATTGAAGTGCAAAGGAATGCTTGAAGGAGGATTAGCAGTATCGACACAATCCTACTGATCCACAGGCTGAGAAGCATATTAGCTAGTACCCATGTGTATATAGTTTCCAAACACAAACATACAACCATTTGATGAAAGTCATGAAGACTTCCATATACTTCCATATGCATAGAAGTATAGGATATGTTTTACATTTGTCACCAGTTTATAGGATGTGGAGTGGAAGTGATACTACTAAATATATCAGGGTAGCACATCAGCTAAAGCAGGGACACTACTCTGTGTCTCTTGCTATTCAAGAAACACTTCTAAGTTTTAACAGCACTTTAAGGGAAAAATAAAGAACAGCTCTAATTGACAAAGAAACAAAGAAAGAATTTTCTCAAGTTTATCAAGAGTCTACTAAAACAAAAATTTAAGATATGTCCACAATATTTTTATGTATTTATAAAGAAATACCTGGTACACCAAACTTTTATCTTGATTCTAAATACATTTTAGGCATGACTACTAATTCAAATCATAATTCATTTAGAAAAGGAAGAATAAATATAGCCAAACTTTTGGAAGAAAACTGACTTTGAATTTTAGTGTGCCATCCCAAAGTATCTACACACCCCCAACTATAATGAAAGCTGACAATACAATTAACCAAATAGGGGGAAAAATAACATTGATTAAGTGCAAATCTAAGGAAGTAGTTAATTACTTTTTCTGGATAACTAAAGACAGTCTATGTTTCATCTTAATGAAATCTAAATGTATCGGGCCTTCTGTGGAGCACAGTGTGCTCTGTGTCGTGTACACTTACTTAATCAGGCATCGAACAACACATACATTATCTTCTTTGGTGAACCTACTCTTATTTTAGTACCTGTTAAAATGTCCTGGCTCCAAGAAAGAACTTGTTTCTATAATATGAAATCAGATTCTGACATGCTATTACAATTCCTAAAAATTCCCATCTCTTCAGAATATCCTTAATTAATGTCATGATTGAAAATCATAAATCTTCAGTTTTCTTTTAAACTCCTAAATGACTTATTATGGGTGAAGAAACATTTCAAGACCTCATTGAAAACAACAAACCCTTGAAAGCTGGATTAGTCATTCAGTTCAGGACATTTATACACTAAGTTCCCACTGTATTTTTGAACTTACAATGGTGATGGCAGTGGTAGGTAATATTTTTTATTTCTTTTAGTAATGTAGCAGAAAGTGTCACTTCTCCATTTTACCACTCAAATGTCTCAAAAATCATTGGACTAAAAATATTGGGAGTTTATTATCAGTGTCCCAATCCAACCAAGTCTGTAAATATTGTTTTATGTACTCCTAGCCCTGCCTTCTCCAGGTTGCTGGTATTTGTTTGTTTTGTTGGTTTGTTTGCTGTTTGTTTCTTTGTTGTGTGTGTGTGTGTGTGTGTGTGTATTAAATCGAAAATATGATTTTTCTCCCTCCTCTGCAATGTATCTTCTCATTAGCCCTGTATCACTAGGAACACCCACCTGTACCTAAGTTAACATCTAAGTTAGCAAGATCATTAGCCTACAGTTTAGTAGACTATAAACAACTGAGGAAAAGAGGATTGACAATGATTCCAACTTCCTCAAATGAGATTCAAACCCGAGAGGCTTTAAGCCAAAGTCTAAAGGATTTTGCTTAAAGAAGTTTCTATAACTCCTATCAGCTCATATTAAATCACTCACATGGTGAAACAAATGTATGTCGTATTAACTACTATTCCCTTATTGCTGCAGGTGCTTCTAAGTGGAATGAGGCAAAAACAATCACAACACACTACTCTTTCTTATCAGTGCTTGACTTCCCCAGAGAAGATTAACAGACAAAATTTGAGAAGCATGGTCTTTCTTAAGAAATAATACCTATGAAAGGAAACAAATGCAGAAATGGGCAAAAGATGATTTGTGGTATAGAACCCACACTGCTTCCACTCACATGACAAGGAGCTCTGGAGTGAGTAAAGCCCATCACAGATTCTACAGTGAGCCTAAATCCTTAGGTACTCACATTTTTATCCAATCAATCACCACATGTGACAGCCTGAAAAAGAGCGTGACCTCATCAACAGAGTTCTTAGCTGGTAGAAACAGGTCATGAGGAAGATCAGAGGCAGAAGCTTATAGCTGACATCATTCCTAGCATCAGACAAGTACCCCTTTTCTGAAGGCAAATCTGATCTATATCTATCATGATTCCAAAACAAATTTTTTTCTCTAAAGGAATTTTTTTAAATTTCTGTTTCAACTGAATATAGGTGTATACAAAGTCTTTACTTTCCAGAATTATCATTCTTCAAAATCCATCTGCTGGACTTTTGTATGTGCTAAGGCTCATTCCTCCTAAGAGAATTACTCTTCTGGTCAAGATGAAAACATGATAAACACACCTCTCATATTTCTGTTACCCATAACACAATCTTGGAGGACAACAAAGAAGGGAGTGTCAGAATAATAATGCTTTATTATCAAACTTCAATGACACAGATGCCCCCACCAATAGTATCCTCCAGATCCTTCCCATTCATATTTTAAATCCTCATTTCCAATTTTTTATGACCTACTTTGAGAAGCTCTGAGGCTTTCTAGGAACTGAACTCTGTCCTTTATACTAACATTATTTATAACAAAACCAACAATAATAGACTTAGAAATTCTAAACTAGCAACAATGTTGTTTAACAAATACAATCACTTCTCCATCTTAGTTCTCTTTTATCTAGAAGGAAAAACAATGGAGATCCTATTAAATTTGTTGTCCCACAGTGATCGAAAGGAAGTTATGCATATATCCCTAGCTGATTCACACCGGGAAAGAGAAATTAGAAAGATGTAGGATAACCTTAGCAACACTGAATTCTCACAGCCTGTCTAGAATTTAGACTGAGATTTACTTCTCAATTTGCTTCCATAGAAATGTTATTATTACCTCCTCACTGTGCCTTTTTCTTTCTCTAATTATCTTTTCAAATAGCAACAGTCCAGACTGCTACTTGCATAGGTGGGAAAATCTAAAAACTTTTGTAACTCATGGCTATAAATTGCAACTATACTGACCTGAAGTAGGGATTTCTGATCATGCTTTCTCCTATCACCTGCTGCCCAATTACCAACTACCAAATTCCCCATAAACTGGAGAAGTGTTCAACTCATATGAAATTTTCTATCAGTGTGAAGCTATCAACTAAATAGTCAGTTTTGTTTTGTTTTGTTTTGTTTTTGCTTCCTACCCAAATTATATTATGTAAGTAATCCTAGTCCTGCACCCAATAGACTCACATAATTCCCAGCACATCTCCTATACCCTCCGGCCCCAGGTTTACTGGAGACTTCATATACAACTCAGATGTGTGTGTGTGTGTGTGTGTGTGTGTGCGTGTGCGTGTGCGTGTGCGTGTGCGTGTGTGTGTGAGAGAGAGAGAGACAGAGACAGAGACAGAGAGACAGAGAGAGAGAGTTTCTCGTCATATTACCCCTATACTCATGTGTGAACATTGCTGAGTTCCTTGGAGAAATAGCAGAATCAAGAATCAAGGATTTTAATAATGTTTCTCATAATAAAGATTAATCTTGACATGGGCTGCCATGTTTTCCTGTTAAACACCAAAAGCTATGCTATTCTATGACCCTGTCATATACAGTTTATAAATAACTGAGATCCTTCAGAATTATTAAAGTCTTGATGAGTTGTTTTTAATTTGAGCGAAACACACACTATTAATTATTGTTCATAAATTAAGATTTACTGATATTTTATATGAAGGTATGTCTATTTTTTCAAGTTCAAAATAATATAAAAATTTTATTATATTGCATCCAAAATATGATTGGTGGAAAATCTCAAAGGTAGCACTTAATTGTCAGGGATTTTTGTCTTTAAAGGTTCATTTATAGCCAGGTGGTGGTGGCATATGCTTTTAATCCCATCACTCAGGAAGCAGAAGCAGGCAAGTTTTCTGTGAGTTCAAGGCCAGCCTGGTCTACAAGAGCTAGTTCCAGGACAGGCTTCATTACTATAGAAAAACCCTGTCTCAAAAAAAAAAAGAGTTTATTTATATCCAAAGGTTTAATTAGTCTGTGTTGGCTATTGACCACTTTTCTGCTCTTTAAAGGAACACACTTCTTTAAGATATTGAACATCAATAGAAGGAAGACAAAAAAGTCAAAGAATAAGTCAAAATAACTGTATTGAGAAGTGACATAGACATATAATAGAGAACCCCTCCCCAAACTTATAAGAAAATTCTTACAGCTGATACATTCTCAAGATAGTGGAATAAAAAAAATCAACATTCAAAAATCAGTAGTCTTCTTGTACAGCATGATGAAGATGCTGAAAGAAATCAGAAAAACAATCCTATTCTCAATAGCCTCAAAAATTAAAAGATACTTAACCAAGGAAACAAAATATTTTATTACAAAAATTATAAAACATTGAAGGAAAAAGTTAAGACTCCAGAAGATAAAGAAATCTATACTTATGGGTTAGTAGAAATAATATTGTAAAGATGATTGTATTATAAAAATTAAACTATAGGCTTGACTCAATCCCCACTAAAAGTATAATGACATTTTTATCATAGAACAGAGCAACAAAAACAGTGCAGGCACAAAAATAGACCATATGAATTAGCAAAATAGAGTATGCGATACAATTAGAGCCAACTTATTTTTAACAGGGCATCTGAGATCTACATTGGAAAAATGACAACTTCTCCCACAAATGGTATTGGGATAACTGGATATTCATATATAGAAAAGTCATGCAAGATACCCATATTTTACACTATATAAAAATCAACTCTAATTCAATCAAACATATAAATATAAGATGCTAAATTCAGATTAAAGCATAGTAAATTGTTTCAAAATATAAACATAGGAAATGGCTTCCTAGAAAAATATCCAGTCACTCAGAAAATGATAATAAGAATTGATCAACAGGATTACATGACTTCTGCATGCACAGGAAAGGAAAATAATTAAGCAAAGAAAGTCTATATCATAGTAGAAAAATATTTGTTAACAATATAGCTAACAGAGTAATATTATCTATAAAGTATACTATATTCATAATAGGTAATAGTTCTAATTCATGGAGTGTTGTGGAATAATCTTCTTGTATAATGTGAAAATGTATCACTCAGATTAGTTTGATAAAAAACTAGGCAGCCATGAGCTAGGCTGAATTTTCAGGCACAGAAGATTCTAGGAAGAAGAAGGGCAGAGTCATGATGAGACTCAGGAAGAGCATGTAGGAGATAAGGTAACAAGCCAGGAACTATAGCTGAGGTACAGGCATCTCCTAGGCACTGCCTGCAAACTTGAGCCACCAGATACCATTAGCTAAACTGAATGGAGTTTTAAGTTTTACTCATGCAGACAGAAAAGTTTATAGATATGCAGAAAAGCAGATCCAGACAAAAAGAAAAAAAAAAAACTCCAAACAGGTTACAGTGTGTTTAAAAAATGTGCATAGGCAAAAGAAAAAAATAGTTTATAAATAATTAGAATAGGTCTTTAGACAAAAAAGTAAAATATACTAATAATCAGCTACATTGAGATGAGAAATACACATGTAGTCTAGATTCGATGTGGTATTGTATTACCTTTAAATGTTTGGATTAGAAGTAGAGGGAGCACAAGCAAGGAACTCAGGACCGCGAGGGGTACACCCACACACTGAGACAATGGGGATGTTCTATTGGGAATTCACCAAGGCCAGCTTGCCTGGGTCTGAAGAAGCATGGGATAAAACCGGACTTGTTGAACATAGCGGACAATGAGGACTACTGAGAACTCAAGAACAATGGCAATGGGTTTTTGATCCTACTGCACGTACTGGCTTTGGGGGAGCCTAGGCAGTTTGGATGTTCACCTTACTAAACCTGGATGGAGGTGGGGGGTCCTTGGACTTCCCACAGGTCAAGGAACCCTGATTGCTCTTTGAGCTGATGAGGGAGAGGGACTTGATCGGGGGATGGGGGGGAAATGGGAGGAGGCCGAAATCCTTAATAAATAAATAAATTTTTTTTTAAAAAATAAATGTTTGGATTGCTGATGTGAAAATAATAGCTGCTAAGAGACATTTGGATTATAAAAACTATTAAATTAAATGAAACCTATATATTTTTAAAATGTCTTAACTCTAAATGGATGTCAAACATACGTTACATTGGGCAAGAAGCTATGATTTTGTTTCCACAGAAAACAAAAGGCTTTGGATTCATTCAAGGTGGAAGTAGATCAGCTTTGATTGGGGGAGATCCTCTGAAAATTCTGGCTACAGAAATAAACCCAGAAAACTGTCATGTAGGTGATGCATATTTTAATTGCTCTAACACAAAACAAAAAAAGTCATCTTTGGATGACTTGTGTATAATACACAGTCCATGATTATGCTAATGCAGAAATGTATGTTAGCTTTGAAAGGACATGTGTTTTCAGAACAATAGGAAAAGACAATGAAAATGGGTGGCCCAAGTCATCCATATTCTCAGAGTGCCTCTGTTGCAATTTCCTCAGAGTTCTGCATCTGTAATAACTTCAAAGTTTCTGGCTGAAATGGTGCAGTCTCACAGTCTTGACCATTATTCTAATTTCCAGCATTCTCCAAAGATTCTAGGACCACCCAAACAACAGAAAGCAGTCTAGAGAACAGAACACCCACATTGCCAAGAGATGGATGTCATTTGTTTGGTTATGGATGTTTGTCATTGGTTAAGGGCTTTGGTTACTGGGGATGGTCAGGGAGAAAGCTCAGCAAAGAATTTCAGATTCAGGAATCTTTTTCTGAAGGGAAAAGGGGAGATTATAGTATAGAAATAATGAATAAAAGGGTAGATTGTTGAGTCTACTTTTGAACAACTAGTCTCAAATATTTTACATTGGTTTATTATATTATATTGTGTTATATTATACATGTAATATATATTATATTACATTTATTATAGTATATTGTTTATTATATATTGATACAGATTTGAGGTTATTTCTATTATACTGTATATATGTTTCTGCTCTTGTTTAAGGCATTGTAGCTATGCAGCTCATTTTAAATGTAATGTAAGCCAGGCAGTGGTGGCACAAGCCTTTAATCCCGGTGTTCCATTTGGAAGGCAGGCAGATCTTTGTGAGTTCAAGGTCACCCTGGTCTACAAAAGCTAGTTCTAAGTCAGACACCAAAGCTACACAGAGAAACTCTGTCTCAAACAACAATAAGGAAAAAAAATGTAATGTAAAGTTCTAGTCCTTAAAAGCTATCTTTAGGATAATAATAAAGAAATATAAGTTAGTAGGTTAGTCATCTATAACAAACTGTAGTCATGTTAGGTATGCTTTCAATGTCAAACATATATGTTTTAGATAGGTAGATGTTCTTCAAACACTCCAAGTACCTACAGATTGTGGCATTTAAAATATTTTGTTAACATGGGGCTTTTCATGGCAGTGAGATATCTCTGCTCCTGGCAGCACTGATTTACTATAGAGATGATGGGCATCAAAGAAATTACTTTTGGAGTTTTCTTTCATTGTGGCAAGGTTGTCAATGGGTAAAGAAACCATTCTTGCCGTGACTGCTGACAATATGCTGTATAAAGTAAACAAACAGGCTACAAAGGAAAAAGACTATAAAATTTTGCCATGATAATGAAAGTCAATCCTTCAAAATTATTGCTTCACAGAAAAATCTGTCAGATG
>NC_022016.1:3410652-3412526 GCF_000317375.1 Microtus ochrogaster
GGATGGTTGGGATAAAGGAAGGCTGAATATGGGATCAGGGAAGTATATATCTTAATTAAGGGAGCCATCGTAGGGTTGGCAAAAGACTTGAACCTAGAGAGGCTCCCAGGTGCCCAGGGAACAATCTTTTTGTACACTATAAAACAGTGTCTCTCAGATTGGTTTAATAAAAAGCTGAACAGTCAATAGCTAAGCAGGATTTTCAGGTACAAAGAATTCTGAGGAGAAGAAGTAACAATGAATCACAAGGAGACTGGGGGAGCGTGAGGTCTAGGAGATGAGATAACAAGCTATGAGCAATGTGGACGCACATACATGAATAGAAATGGGTTAAGCTATAAGAAATGGTTAGAAACAAGCCTAAGCTATCAATCAAGTTTTATAATTAATAATGAATGTGTTATTATTTTGGAGCTGGGGGTCTGTATAAAAAGTCTGACTAAAATTTCCCTCATTAGGTGACGTGTCTCCTATCTAATCTTTTTTATCTTTTTTCAGTGACTCATGTTACATGCTCTATTGTTGGTTTTCTCTACTCAGATTAAAAACTCTCCCTGTCTTCTGCTCTTTACAAATTAATAGTCATCTTTCCCAATGATGTTGGCCTCTTGAGCCAAATGAATCCCATTCACTATTCTATAATAATTTTCATTAAGATTTATTTAATGAATCTCTGAAGTTAAACTCTATTGTCCAAATTACATAACAGTGACATCAAAATGTGATCCTCAGCATCTTACCAGACCTAATGACATGGTAGTTGATATATGACATGGGATATAGCAGAGGATGACTTCAAGACATTTCTTAAGAACATTTGCTTATATTTGTTCACATTTCCTCAATAAACTATAGGTCCATTGATTACAGTCATAATGAAAGTATACTCTTTGTTCAGTGGCAACACAAGAAGTTTTATCCATGTCAAAGTTTAATATTATGTGTGGGCCGAGGCTGCTCTTTTTTTTTCCCAGCCAACCAGACTCAAAATAATCACACAGAAACTCTATTAAAACACTGCTCAGGCTATTAGCTCAGAATTCTTATTAACAAAATCTTACATCTTAAACTAACCCATTTCTATTAATTGATAAATCACCATGAGACTGTGGCCTACTAATAAGGTCTGGCAGGTGGCATCTTTCTCTTTCAGTATCTACATGGCATCTCCCTGAGTCTGCCTTCTTTTCTCCTCTATCTCTGCTTGGAATTCCTGCCTTGCTCTATTCTGTGCTGCCATAGACCCAAAACAGCTTCTGTATTTACCAATAGTAATAAAACATATTCATAGCATACAGAGTGGAATCATATATCACCTCCCCCCTTTTCTATCTAAATAAAAAGGAAGGTGTTAACTTAAGCACAGCAATATTACATAAAACAAAACAGTTATCAAGCAAGAATTACAGTTATAGTATTTAA
Organism: Microtus ochrogaster; assembly: GCF_000317375.1. NCBI lineage: Eukaryota > Metazoa > Chordata > Mammalia > Rodentia > Cricetidae > Microtus > Microtus ochrogaster. The sequence continues at coordinate 3,412,075 of NC_022016.1, forward strand.
TTCATTTACATTTGGCAAATTAAGAAAAATATTCTATCATTTATCCTATCTTTGTGAGCCAAAAATTTTATATCTAATTTATCTTTCATAATTATAACTATCTTTCTTCAACTCCATCAAAGACTCTAGACAGATATAATATTACCTATGTAAACAGGAAGTGCATTGTAAGCAACTTCCAAAACTCTAGAATTGACAAAGATATCTTGCTGACTGGACAATCACCCAAAGTTTTTCTATAACATTGGGATATCCATCTTCAGCCTCCTAGCTTATAGTATCTTGCAGACTTTTCATGAAGCAGAAAATTTTAAAAACAGTTCCACCTATATTGATAGTTTGTCAGACACTTTCTTCTGTGTCCTGAAGAAATTCTGGCAGATTCTTTCATGAAGCAGGAACCCTGAAGGACTGACTCACCTTTTTAAGGCAGCTTCAACAGGTTTTTTTTT
>NC_022016.1:3418287-3422540 GCF_000317375.1 Microtus ochrogaster
ACACCTGTCAGAATGGCTAAAATCAAAAACACCAATGATAGCCTTTGATGGTTTTCTTTAGCAGCTAAACTTGATTTTCCCAGGAACCTGCTCTATAGGCCAGGGTGGCCTTGAACTCTGAGATCCACACGTCTCTGTCTCCTGACTTTTTGGAATAAAGGCATCTACCACCATACATGTCCCTATTCTGTTCTTTAATTTCTTTTATAAGTTGGAAGCTTAGGTGGGTGGTTCTCTCCCTGAGGTCACAACTCCCTTTATTCTATTTAGCTTCAGACTTTTCTTGAAATATTTTTCTGGTGCTCCTTTTCTTCTCAAACTGTTTATTTTGCTTCATTTTTTTCCTGCCTAGCTTGCTCCTTTTCATTATAGATCTGCCTAAATCTGGCTACTAGTAACCAAGGAAGACAGTCAATGTTAGGTTGTTTTTACATGTCTTCTGCCTTAACTACTAATCCATAACTCATCAACTAAGCCTCTGGAAGATTTTTTTTTGGACAAAGGCCAAAAGAAGCCACATTCTTCAGCAAAGCATCATGAAAAAAATATGATCATTAGTCCACATATTCTTCTCCTCTGAGATTTCTTGAGCTGGTCCCCCACAGTTCAAACCACCCTTAACACAAATGTTTTTGCATTCTCCTACAAGTATGGCTCATTAATCCATGCTTAAAGCATCCATTGTTTTCCTAACATAAAGTACCAAAGTCCACATTCCTGCAAACAAAAACATGGTCCCACCTATCACAGCAATACCCCAGATCATAGTATCAGCTTCTACCTTAGTTAGGATTTTTACTGTTCTTAAAGAGACACCATTACCATAGGAAAACATTTCATTAGAACAGGTTTACAATTCAGGGATTTAGTCCATTATCATCATGGTGGGAAGCATGGCACACACAGGCAAATATGGTGCTGGAGAGGTAGCTGAGAGTTCTACATCCAGATTAGCAAGAAGCAAGAAAGAAGAGTGACACTGTGCCTGGCTTAATCATCTGAAAACTCAAAGTCCACCCCCAGTAACACACTTGGTCCAACAAGGTCATACCAACTGAACAAGGCCACATCTCCTTATAATGCCTCTCTCTATGAGTTGATGGGGTCATTTTTATTCAAATAACCACAAGGAGCTTGAGGTTGCCATTTAAATTTTTAAAAAGAAACATGTCTTACTATATAGGAATTTCTAGTATTAGAACAGAGAGGCAAACATAAAGTTCTATAAATGTAAATTTAAAAGTAATAATTTATTTATTCTTAGAATATGTCATACACATATACAATTTATCTTAACCATATCCAACCCTCACTCTTCCCCCATCATAGTTCTCCTGGCCTCCTCAATGTATCTCCCCTCCAAACCTTATTTTTTTTGATAGTTCACTGAGTCCAGTTAATGCTGCCTGTCATGCCATTTGTAATGTACTAGTGACCAAACCACAAAGAAAAGTGATTCTCCCTCTTCTGAAAATCCTCAAGTGCCTTTAGCCCCATGTTGTGCAGGTATTGTGCAAGTAACTGCAGTTCCAGAGGATTTGTGAATGTGCAGTGTTCATATCATGTGTAGAAGACAAATATTTTACAGCACTCCTCCTCATCCTCTTGTTCTTACATTCTTTCAGCTCCTCTCCAGAGATATCCCTTGGGCCTTGAGGTAGGGGAAAATATTAGATGTCCCATTTTTATTTTAGAAGTCAGTCAAATAGTCTTAGTCATTTGAACAGTAGTAAATATCCACATTAACAATTTTCCAAAGCAAAAACAAGAAGGCAGTTTGAAAATATGATCAGTAAGCAAAAGAGCAACAATTGCCTCCCTCCTATAACTTAGGGCCATCCTAGCCACAGTTATTACTTAGGCATGTTAGTCAGTTTTATATCAGGTATAAATTCCTTTCTATGGAACAAGCCATAACAACAACCAAAAAGTTTTGCTTATACCCAAAATAGCCATCTAACTATTGCACATATGGTACTTCTTAAATAGTGGGTCAGTGTTGTAGCATGCATGGTTAAGTACAGGATATGATTTTTAGTGCCTTGTCTTCTCAAGCAGGCTACATAATATCTTCTAGAACTATTAAAATAACCAGGAAGTTCTTCTTGATGTCTGGTCAGGTCAAGATTAATTTTTTTCTGTGTACTTTAACCAACTTGTATTTTGTTTTCAACAATACAATTACCAGCCAGTTATAAGTGGCTACCAAGAGTAGTAGGAATAGATTTTGGGTTTTTTTTTTTTTCATGTTACTGAAAGTTCATTCAAAAATAACTTGCAAAAAATAAACCAGTGCCTGACATTGATAGTTTTATGTAATAAGCCATGTTTTCTACAATTAACACTGTCAACAGATTCGGAGTACCTGTGTTCAAACTCTATTTTGCTATACGGTCTTTCAATAGCTGAAGAAATATTCTATGATATACATATGTTACATATTTCTTATCTATTCATTCATGATAGATGCCTGGGCTGACTGCATGATTACTTTTTAAGACTACTGCTATAATAAAAATGAGGAGTGAATATCTGTCCTCCACATGCTAATTTTAATCCCTTTGAGAATATGTGAAGTAGTGAGATTGCTAGACCATGTATGATAGCTCTATTTCAAGTTGTATTTATTGAGGAACTCTCAAATCATATTATTTTATAATAAAGACTGCCACTCCACCTCAAATAATTTGTGAGAGACATTTGAGATTTCTTATTCCTCTCCACCCTTCCTAACATTTGTTCCTTTCTACCTCCTTGATTTGAACCATGTAAACTCTGGGGAGATGATATTTTATAATTGTTTTTATTCAGCTGCCTCTCTCAGGAAGTAGAAAAATTGACCATATATGAACAATAAGGTTACGCATACCTTTTTCTTTTCCTTGTAACTCTCTTATAAATAACTGGGCATCCCACCCCAAGTGTTCTCACTGTAGCATCTTTTCACACTCCAAGCAGCCATTATCCCATGAAAAATTCACACAGACTTCGAGTTCTTCCAAGCGAGGAAATCATGAAAGTAGCTGAAACATTAGCAATTCAGCATTTTTCATGATGAAAAACTCCTTCATCCAAGAAAATTTAGGATGAAGCAGAATGTCTGTCCTTGTGGTTAATTCTGCAGCAATCTCTCATTCACCCTGCTGAGGTCTGGCAGTTTTGTCAGGAGCCAGCTGAGGCTAGAAGAGAAAAGAATTTATCCAAGTAGACTGTACATGATTCTACTCCTGCATCCCAACCCCAATCTCTTCACACCCCACAATCAATCCTTGCTACCACTGACCATGTGACACCACCTAGCCTGAATTAGTATTTTTCCCACGTTGCCAGTCACCTCTTAGATATATGATTTATTTTGAATTGGATTACATCAAGGCTCAAGGCCAAGGTTCTATAATCTGTCACCATCATGAAAACAAAAACATTTGTTTTTGCTGCATCAGCAACTTTAAACCCTTGGTGAAGAATACCTATTGCTAATTGCTTCAGTAAATGTATTGTGTGTGTTCTGCAGCAATTTCATCTGCTTTACCTCCTTCCCTATTCCAAAGAAAAGCACTGACTCCATCAAGTGATAGATATTCATAATTTAACAGAATAGTGGCAAGTCTAAGTTGCACTGCTGAAATACATCACACCCAGAGTTGCTTTGCTATTTGTTTTTGTGCTGAATAGCAGCAATGGTTTTAAGTTATGGGTCTCACACACAGACAAAGAGGAAGAAAGAGGTGTGTGTAATTGTCACTGATATTGATGATGGTTTCTTGCGTGCTAAGTAAAATCTAAAGCGGGGAAAATTGATGCTTCTTCCCTAAGCAGCATTTACATCCTTGGCAGTTGTTCTTTATTGTTAATAAGACTGAAAATGACTTATCAAGGTTTAAAAAAGCAAGTATGACTTCAGCATAACTGTAATATTTTATTAAACAAGGACATTTCTGCTCCACTTTGTGGTTCAGAAAAGTAAAGTGGTAAGCCTAGCAAAAGTGTGAGGGTTTGGATGAGAACCATCCTCTGTGGGCTCAGGTGTTTGAACACTGGATTCCTAGTTGGAGGTGCTATTTGGAGATGTTATTCAACCCTTAGCTGTGGGGGTTGGGGCATACTTGTGGAAATACATCAATAGGAATAGTCTTTGAGAGTTTAGAGATTCACCCCACTTTCAGTTCATCCTCTGCTTTCTGTGGTTGAAAACATAAGCACTCGAGACCAGCCTGGTCTACAGAGCTAGTTCCAGGACAGGCTCCAAAGCC
>NC_022016.1:3422640-3424956 GCF_000317375.1 Microtus ochrogaster
CATAAGCACTGATCATCCAGATGGGACTGTTTGTAGCCATGCCTCTCCCACCATGACACACTAACCCTCTGGGACTTTAAGCCTAAAATAATCTCTTTCCTCCATATGTTTCTGTTGTAATAATTTTTTAGCAAACAACAAAAAGTAACAAGTACACTCTGCCCATTTAACTTTGCATTAACATAGAGATGAGAGGAAACAAAAAAGAATGATGTTCCTTAGTCTAGCATCCAATAATTAAGGTGCAAAGAGCCTCAGAAATAGACACTATGAAACAAAGCAATAGGAGACAGTATTTATGCATTACTTTAAAAGGTGCAAACAGTGTTGCTGAACAAAAAAGAGTTGAAAGACTGCTAGGAAAATATACTATAAGACCAACCAGAGCTGGAGAAAACACTGAGAAAAAAATTGAAAACGGAAGGGAAATAGAAGTCAACATTGGATAGAAAGAGCAGAAAATCATTTACCAGTAGATTGAATAAAATGAAACATTTGCATTCAAACCCTTCCTGTTAAATTCTTGGATTGCAAAATTCTGATTTTGTATGACCTTTTAAAGCTGAACCAAAATTAGATACAAAGGAGATCAAAATGACCAACTTTAATGTACTTTATTTTTTTTAATTTTATAGGAATAAATGAGCTAAAGAAGGGGCAAGAAAAAGAACAGTGAAAATAATGAAACACAAAATATAATAAAATATAGAAAAATACTGGAATAGTAAAATAAGAAATGAAACTGAGTCATTTCAGGTTGAATTATAGAGAGGCCTGCTGTGGGACAATGGTCTGTACTCTGTCACTTGTATTTTAAATAAATGCTGATTGGCCAGTAGCCAGGCAGAAAGTATAGGTGGGGTGACCAGGCAGGAAGTAGAGGTGGGACAATGAGAATTCTGGGAGGAGGGAAATTTCAGTCTGAAGTTATCATCCAGACACAGAGAAAGCCAGAAAAAGAGCAAGCAAGATGTGATTGCCTCACTGAAGAAGGTACCAAGCCACGTGGCTAACACAGACAAGTGTTATGGGTTAATATAAGTTATAAGAGTTAATAAGAAGCCTGAGCTAATAGGCCAATCAGTTTATAATTAATAGAGATCTCTGTGTGTTTATTTGGAACTATATGGATGTGGGACTTAGTAGGACAGAATCTTCAGTCAACAGAACGGTGTGCCAATGTGGGGCCAACTAAATCCACTTGGAAAGCCTGAGAAAGCTTAGGAAGTTGTTATAGATAGAAAAGAATAGAGTTAAGCATGAATTCTTGATAGCAGCACTTTCTCAGGTGGACTCTGCTTGCTAGAGGCAAGCACTCTCTTTTAAGAGAGGCTTCCTGACTCAGCTTTAGATGTAACACCTTGCAGCTCTTTTAAGAGGTCCTGCCATGAAATACTTAAATGGTGTTGATGAAAAGCTAACTGTATACTTTTTGGTGGTGGCAGGGACCTTGAAACTCCATAGAGTTGTGGCAATAAACTTGGCTCTGACCATGAGGCTAGACTCTCAGAAAAAAGCTAAGGAATGGGCTGGATCCAGCCATCAAAGCCACAGCTTTAATCTACCCATATCACTTAGCTAATTAAAGACTTTTGTGGTCAGAAAAAGAGAGATATATAGTAAAGATAGATTCAAAGATGAAAAAAAACAACCTCTAAACAGTTTACTGGGTGTTTTAAAATATATGTAGGCTTGGAGGAAAACAGATAAAGTCCTTTAAAGAAAAAAGGAAAAAGAGAGTAGTTGGATGTGGTGGCACACACTTTTAATACCAATATTTGGGAAGCAAAGGCAGATGGATCTCTGTGAGATCAAGGTGCAGTGGCACACACCTTTAATCCCAGCTCTTGGGAGGGATGGGCAGGCAGATCACTATGAGTTCAAGGACAGACTGGTTAATAGAGCAAATTTCGGGACAGCCAAAGACACACAGAGAAACCCTGACTCAAAAAGCCAAAAATTAGTACTAAAAATAAAAGAAATCATGTAAATATTTCTTTAAAATAAAGCCATGTAAAGATGAAAAATACACAAAGAGTCTGGATACTGTACGTTATTGTGTTGTCTTTAAATTGTTTAATGACTGAGGAAGGAGCAAAAGCTGCTAAAAGACATTTAATTATAAATGCTGCTGGATTAATCATATATATATATATATATATTAATAAAATATATTGAAAATGTATAGTTTTAGTAAAAAAAGTCAAAAGATATGATACGATGGAGAAGAGATTTTCCTTTTGTTTCCACAGAAAATGAAACTATCCAGACGCCACTCAGGACAGACCATCCACAGGAAATTCTTTTTTTTTTTTT
>NC_022016.1:3425071-3449756 GCF_000317375.1 Microtus ochrogaster
CTGCCTCTGCCTCCCAAGTGCTGGGATTAAAGGCATGCGCCACCACCGCCCGGCCCACAGGAAATTCTTAATGTTTCAAACATTGTAGATAGTAAAGGACAAAACCAACTCCATATTCTGATACGCCCCAAGGTAGAGTGGGAAGTCCCCTAGACTGAGGCCCAGCAGCTCCTAGTTGATATCAGCAGAGTGAAAAAAAAATCCCCTAGACTGGAGCCAATCAGAGAGTCACCCGGACTCCTTATGGCCATAACAATGGATTTGTGGGGTTTGCCTTTATAAGTCTTGCCTAAGAACAGTGGAACACCTCCTCTGCCCGGTGCTGTGTCAGTGTGCTTGATGAATGAGATTTGTACTACAGGATTAAACCTTGTTTTTGTATTTCAGTGAGTCTGTCTCTGAGGGTCTTCTTAGGGTCTCTGCGATTCGGGCAATATATTTGGGGGCTCTTCCTGGGATCCACCAAGACCCCTGAGACCCTAAGACCCTGAAGGTTTAAGCAGGCTGTAGGGATGAATTACAGCTCTGTCCCTGTCTGTCTTTCATTTGTCTGTAACCTTTGACTTCAGAAGCAGTCACATTCAACTCTGCCAGTTTCCTGCCTAGTGGACACTCTTGCAAGGCAGATCTGGAAGGACCAGGAGACATACTGGACCCTCATCTGGGAAGTCATCAGACTTCCATCAGTAATTCTGATCTGGGGAACGAAGAAACGCTCTTAGAGACCTCCCTCCCCATCCGTAGGGTTTTCAGAATCATGGAGCCCCCTTTTCAGGGGAGTCACGTTCCAGGACCATCTGTTGACTACAATCATTTGTTTAGAATCTTCTGTCTAACTGTCGTCTGTGTATAGTCCCCACCCTAGTTGTGTGTCTGCCATTTGTTTGACTGCCAACGGACGGACTGAAGACGGGGAATGTTTCCTCAACCCCCTTAGATTTGACACTGGCACTTTGGCGGAAAGTCAGAGACACCACTCTTAAGAACAGCATAGACATTAATAAAGGAAAATGGGTAATCTTTTTTTCTTCAGAATGGCTCTCTTTTGACTTGAGCTGACCTCCAGAGGTAGTCACCCAGGTGATAATGGTTATAAAGAAATAAAGGAATCTTAGGAAACAGCTGAATTTACAAATGTATGGCAAGACTAATATTCCAAAAACTGTACAGTTGTAAGAATTAACATTTTTAGAAATGCCAGGGCTAGGTGATCGTTACCAGAAATACCAGCTAAAATACAGTAGAGCAGGCTGAGATCTAAAAGACAGTCTATGTACATGCCATCAAAAATAAAGCAAAATAGGTACTTTAATTTTAATATTGCAGGAAGACATTGTTGTATGAGAGGGCAGGCCTGCTTTTGGTCCCGGCTGCCCGGCTAGCTTACACCTGAAATAATTACACAGAAATTGCATTAATTAAATTACTGCCTGGCTCTTTATATCTAGCCTCTTCTTGGCTGACTCTCACATCTTGATCTAACCCATTTCTACCAATCTGTGTAACACCACGAGGTCATGGTTTACCAGGAAAGATTTTAACTAGCATCAGTCTTAGCCAGGAGCTTCATGGCATCTGCCACTCTGCCCTTCTTCCCAGAACTCTATTCTGTCTTTCCTGCCTGCCTGAGATCTGCCCTATCAACTAGGCCAAGGCAGTTTCTTTATTAACCATTGAAAACAACACAAATTCAGAAGGACCTCCTACACCAAGACATTTAAGAGATTTTAATTTTTTAACGAACAGTTAAGACTATGGGACATTTGTGCTTTTAAAATGTTTTATATTTGTTAATATTTGGACTTAAAATAAAAAGCTAAAAGTTAGGGTCACAGCCATAAGCACAAAATGCTAACCAGAAACTGGGATGTTCATTTCCTGTAATGCTGCAATACAATGACCTAAGCAGTCTGGCAGAGTGACGCATACAGTTTCTCAGTCCATTGAGTCTTGACTTTTAGGTGGAAAAAAAAAAACTTTTACAGGGGTAGCCTAGGACCACCTGCATGTCATATGTTTACATAGAGATTAATAACAATGATGAAACTGCAGTTGTAGAATAAAAATCGTAAAAATTTTGTAATAGGGGCTCACCACAACATGGGAAACTATATTAACAGGTCAAAGCATTAAAAATTTGAGAATCAAAGGCTTAAAAATGTCCCTCTTTACTCAAGGTGGCATCGTTTATAAAGATAGGTGAGTGACCCAACGCTCGTCACACAAGGAGTGGTTGAGGGTCACCCAAGGCCTCAATGGGTCCCCTAATGAGTGGTCTGAGGCCTCGGTGGAAGACAGATAGATATGCCATACGGAGAGAGTTTGGGTATAGAGTTTACTTAGGGTTTATGGAAGGGAAAAGGAAGAAGGGGGAGAAAAGGGGAAAAGAGAGAGAGCCAGGGGAAGAGGCAGTAGTTACCTCTTCAGAAGATGGATGGAAAGAGAGAAAGCAGACTGGAGAGGAGGTTGAAGATCAACTTGCCTCAGCAGAAGGGAGAGGTTCAGAGTGGGCAGGACTTGTCTGTTAGAGTGACAGGGTACCCAGGTGACAGATCAGGTCAGCAGATTATAACATTCCCATCTTCTTTTTATAATAAAAAGGCAGAGAGGCACAGCAGGTTAAAGGAATTGGGATGGTGAATATTCAAGATTGTTTCCTGTTTATTTGTAGGCATTGAAGTCTTTCTTGAGGGAGCCTGAGGTAGCTGGGTGCCAGTCACATCCTGGAGTTGCCAGTCATTTTACTCCTATCCATGATTTGTGGTGTGCATCTGTCCAGTGTCTCTTGGACCTGACAAGGTATTGGCAGAGCAGAGGGCAAAGTTAAGTTTAGGAAGAAAAAAAAAATTGAGGTTCATGGAACTGAAAGGGGTGTATATGACCTGTTTAGGATAGATCCTACAATTCAGATCTTTGAAACTCACAAGAATTTTTTGAGTTTGTGAAAACATAAGTTTTAGACACATACATTATATAAACAGCAGCATATTTGTTTTTTGTTGTTTTTGTTTTGTTTATTTATTTTTTAAAAATTTCCACCTCCTCCCCACCTCTCATTTCACTCTCACTCCCCCACTCCTCCTCCCTCTCCCTTCCCAGTCCTAAAAGCAGTCAGGGTTCCCTGCCCCGTGGGAAGTCCAAGGTCCTCCCCCCTCCATCCAGGTCTAGGAAGGTGAGTAACCAAACAAACCAGGCTCCCACAAAGCCAATCCATGCAGTAGAATCAAAACCCAGTGCCATTGTCCTTGGCTTCTCAGTCAGCCTTTATTGACAGCCACATTCAGAGAGTCCAGTTTGATCACATGCTCCATCAGTCCCAGTCCAACTGGCCTTGGTGAGCTCCCATTAGATCAACCACACCATCTCAGTGGGTGGACGCACCCCTTGCGGTCCTGACTTCCCTGCTCATGTTCTCCCTCCTTCTCCTCCTCATTTGGACCTTGGGAGCTCAGTCCAGTGCTCCAATGTGGGTCTCTGTCTCTATCTCCATCCATCGCCAGATGAAGGTTCTATGGTGATATGCAAGATATTCATCAGTGTGGCAATAGGACAAGGCCAGTTCAGGCACCCTCTCCTCTGCTGTCCAAGGAACAAGTTGGGGACATCTCCTTGGACCTGGGAACCCCTCTAGAGGCAAGTCTCTTGCCAGCCCTAAAATGGCTCCCTTAATTAAGATATCTACTTCCCAACAGCAGCATATTTGTACAACAAAAAGTGTTCTTAAGACTATGAAAGGCAATGTGAGAGAGAAATTTGATAACCTGTATATGTCCTCACACAGTTATATCTTGTAAGTACATACCTTAATAACTTGTATTTGTGTGTCTTTAAAAAACCCTTTATTTAGAATATGTTAAGAAGTTATATTAAAATTTGTTTGGTGAAAATGTCCTTTTAAGATGACAAAACTCAACTGTCAAACTGTATCAGAGATCTTTGAGAAGGATAAAATTTTACATGAAGAGTTACCGGTTAAAAAATGACAGAGAACTTATTCAGTTGTCTACCTAAGGCCTTGCCTCAGGGTTCTCCATGGTCATTGAGGGTCATATTTCCCTTTTGCTGTTTGGCACAGGGCCTGCCAGGTTTTAGAAGATAGTGTAGGTTAGAAAATATGTAGAAAAATAAGCCTAGCTTGACCTGAGCAGTTAGGCTGTTGATTCTATTTGACTCTTTGTCCACATCTGGAGATCTTACATTTGGATAAAAGGCAGTTTTTTCCCAGTGGTCAGTGCTTGGCAGTTGATGAAGCAAACTGCAGATGGACGTTGTTCTGTGTCCATCTGTCTTCTATCCTCTTTGGAGGAAAGAGAGTGCTGCTACGAGCCAACCGATCTCTCTGGTATGAAAAGCCTTTTAATAATTAATCATTTAAATGTCATATTTCCCAAATCTCTGAGCAGTAGAGAGTTGTTTACTCTGCATAGATAAGTTATAACTACAACATCGAATCTTCCTGGAGAGCTGAGTCCAAGTTTGACTGTACTGTCTTTTAACAGGTAAGATTTATACTTGTTGAAGAAAAAAAAAGTAAAAACTGCTTGTGATAGAAGCTATACAGTAGAATTGACAGTAGTGGAGAACAGCTTAATATATTTTAAAGCAGAGTTGGGTTACATATACAGTATTTTCTAAAGAGATTTAATAGTATATAACAATTTAAAACATGAGACTTACTATTTTCTTAGTCTGGAATGAAATACAATGAACAGAGAATTAAAACATTTAACAATGAATATAAGTACATTTACACTCAGTTGAATTTAAGTTTTATACAAATTTACACATAGAGTTAAAGCTAACTTATGTTTATATGTACTTTACTCAAATCACATGCATGCACACACATACACATTAAACAGGATTTGGACAAAGAGCATGCATTATTGGGTTGTACCAAAGGTATTCCACTCCACAAAACACACATGTAACATTGGTAGTAAGAAGAATTTAGATACAAAAAAAAAAATGTAAGTTAGCCCTGAGACTGGGCAAGGAATACCTCAGTAAAGATGATGGGACATGGTCACGTGACCTGCCCTTAGTCAAGACTGTGGTGAGATCACCTGATCTTAGCCAAAATAGCAACAGTCACCTGTTGTACCCAGAAACCACAGAGCTGTGGTTTTCAGAGCTGTGGCAGGAACTTTAAACAGATATGAATAACAAGAGAGACATAGAGGCTTGTGTAGAACATATATTTAAAACAGAATTACATCCACGTGGCCATAACATTTATACATTCTTTCGTGCGTGAAGTGGACAGGAAAATTGTGTAGCACTGTGAGCTGCTGTCACCATGCCACCACACCACCAGCCCCACTGGAGAACGAGGGAGGGAGCTGGAAACAGCTGCCTCATGTAGCCAACTAATCATGATGGTTGCTGCGGGGCCAGAGGCAGCGGTAGCATATATAATAGAAGGAATGGGAGCAAGAAAAGGAATATTAGCAAAAGAAAAAAAAAGAGCATTTAGAGGCAGGTGGGGATGGGCTGCTCTAAAGGAAAAGCAGACAAGTGCGAGAGGTTCCGGGGGCACCAGCAGTCCTGTTTGCTGGTAGAAATTAAAAAGGTCTCCTTTGTGTTCTTATGTAAGAGCACTTAGGCTGTTTGTTAGTGCACAGGCGGCAAGGTTAGGAATGCGTAAGTAAGGCAGAGGTTTTAGAGTCTGTAAGAGACACACCAGGAGGGAGCTTGGACAGACAGGTTTTGATAGTTTGTTTAACATGGCTAAAAGTGTGAGAAAGGCAAAAACCCAAAAGCCACTATTCAGGATGTCTGCGGGACAGTGTTTGGGTTGAGAGCTAAGCCAAGCCAATTTGCAGACCCTTTGGCACAGGAATTGGGCACTGGAAAGGACCACTCCGAGCAGCCTGAGAGAACAAAAGGTCCAAACAGTGGTGATAGGACCACTTTCCATGTGGTCTGAAAAAAAGACAAAAAGTCTGAAAGGCAGCAGTGTGCAAATTTGTCTTTAGCCATGGGGAACAACCAGCGGTGAATGTGAGTGAAAGTCAACTTGGAGAAGAACCGTAACATTTGCAGTGATGGAGCAGGCACAGAATGTAGAAGAGGGGTCCAAGTCCAGGGTCCTTATGGGTCCTCAGCCGGCCCACCCACAGGCATGAGGGAATGTGGAGAGAGCTTGGCTGAGTCTTATACCAATGTTATCATTTATAAAGATATGCGAATGACCCAAGGCAAGTCCCGTGAGGGATGACAGTGGGTTGGTTACCTGAGGCCTTGGCAGAAAGTTTATACTCTCTTAAAATGGTGTAGCCCTTGTTATCTCTGGAAAGAAACTTGTGGCCGTTCCCTAACATATGGCTGTAGTGCCTCAAAACTTGTCAAGACCAATGCTAGCCCCTGAGCTCCCTCCTGTTCCCATTTCACCCCGGGACATTTTCCTTGCCTTCCCAGGAGACAGCGTTAACAGCTGATAGAAACTTGTTCTGTTTTTACCCGTGGAATGACTAATTCAGTTTCTTTATTAGCTTCAATTCAAAATCATTACATAATGTAAATTTCTAGTCTTATGAAAGCTGCTAACTTACTATAGACTGTTAGGATATACAAGTTAGTCAGTTATCCTTAAAGTACTGATATAATTAATTACAGGGATAAGCCTTATTTGGTTCCTTGTATATGTTTTCAAAGTCAAATGAGAAAGTAATGAGAAACAAAGTTTGTCTAATCAGACATAACTAGGTAGCCCTCATACTTCAGAGATATGCAAAATATGTCATTTAAAATAATGATTTAAAAAGCTTATATTAGACAGAGACTTCAAATCCTAAAAGTAACCCAAGGTCTCTCAATAAGATTGGGACACCATGATGTCTCCACCTGGATTATGACAAAACTGACCACTGGGCAAGATGTTCTAGTACAACACCTGCTGCCAGGACCCAGTCCAGACTGTGGACAAACAACAGGACATTGGAGACTTGATTGCACGACTTTTGCCAGGATGAAATAAGGTCAGTCTTTTTCCATGTACCTCTTCCACAGGGGGAAAAAATCATCTTATGGGCCTGGCTAGGACTGTAAGACTGCTGTTCTAGATACTTCTGCCTCCAAAGCTATGGAGACCTGGGTATGGCTAACTGTATATGGACGCTGGTCCCTGTCATTTTTAATAGATTCAAAAACTACTTGGTTGTATTCAGGGATACCTTATTTATCTTTCTGGGATATTTGATAATATTGATGACTGGGCTAGCTATAGGTATGTTAGCTTAGCTTAGCAGCAGCAGGCATCCAAATCCACAAAGCTATAGCCATCTTGTTAGTTTATTATAACTGGGTCCTACATTTCCCCCTTCACATCACCAATGGCAGTACCCATGAGCTTAAGGAGCTATTTTGGGGACATGGTAGAATGGTCACTGCCCTGGAAAAAAATCTCTTAGCTAATGGTTCTTTGGTCCCAAAAATATCTCCTTAAACCCATGGGTCCTGTCATTGGTACTTGTGAAGGGGGAAATGCAGGACCCAGTCATGACAAACTCAATAGAGGCCTGAGTCTCAGAAGTAGTTTACCTTGGTTGCAGGAAAGACCACAAACTGAGACTCCGCAGTCACTGCACAGAAACAGACCATCCAAAGGAAATTCCTAACATTTCAAACATTGTAGATAGGATCACCTGCCAGCACATACCCATCACTTTTCACCAGGACACTCCTAAAGAAATGTCAGCCAATCAGGAATCCTGAACTTTGGAAATGCCTCATCCCCACCTTTGCTACTACAAAAACCCAACCCCAGCTGAGCTCAGGGCTCTCTGACCACTCCAATACTATGCACACACAGAGTCTGAGTTTGCAAACTTGTGTAAGAACAAAGGCTCTGTGCTTTTATATATGGGACTCAGTCTCCTAGTTGATTTGGGGGAGAATCCATGAGCTGGGCATAACAACACTCAGTCAAATGAAGCAAGGATGATGGGAAAAAAAAAAAGACTCTTTCTTCAATCACTTGTAAAATCTCCTTGTTGTTTTGATTTGCTTTCAGAGAGCACTTTAACTCAACAAACACTTGCAAACTGCACAGTTTCAAGGTAAAATGAAAAGCCCACAGGCATTAATTATATAGAGAGATATTAAAAAAGAAGCTACTGCTTAATTATTGTTTGCAAATCTTGGTATTTAAATTGACTTATTTGCAAATGCCTGTTTAGAAATTGACTTTGTAATTATACAGTCAGTGCAGGGATGTCTCAGGCCCTGGAGGAGTCTAACGAGGAATGATAATGTAACAGCCAGAGTGAGACATCCTGCGCAGCATTTTAATAACTGGAGGCGCTTTGCAGCAGCCTGAGATGCTTAATGGAAAATCCCAATCCTGTGAAGGAGTCAGGGTCTTTTGTCATGTGAAGGAATTGTCAAGGGGTGTATGAGGGGGAAGGTAACATGGAATTCTAAGAATGTGGTTGGTAGTATTATGGGTAGTTGGAGGGAGGTATACAGTGTGCTGCAATGCTATTTGCTGTTTCTAAGGACAAATCCCACTGTAGTTATCTATGAATGAAGGCGCTAGGAGGTCCCATTCTGTGAGGCTTCTATTTCCTGTTGTGGTTTACATGGGTAGCACAGAAACCTGCAAATGTTTAGAAAGTGAAGTTGTGCTGGAGAAAGTGGGTCAGTGAGGACAGACATAGAGGTTTTATAAATCTGGCTCACTTGCTGTTGGTTCTCAGTTTTGTGAGAGCGGAGGCAATATAGACTGGCCAGCCTTCTACTTTTGCTACCATGAATATTTCTTATTGAACTTCAGGCTACAATAAAAATTTTCCTTCCTTAAATTGCCTCATTCAAGCATTTTGTCAAGTAAAAAGTAAACAATAGCATAATTGTTTAAAAGTCAAATATACCATGAAATTATTTTTAAGGATTGAATTAGTTCACACATTGAAGTCCTAACACCCATCACTTCAGTGTGAGAAATTATTTGGAAATAAGGTAATTGTTAATTTTATTGGACAAAAGACGTTCATGCTGAATCTAACTTGATCTTTGATACAGGGTAACTTATTTCCTTATAAACAAGGGAAATGTGGACACAGGTAACTATACATAAGGAAGCTGTTATGTGAACATGAAGACTGAGATGAGAATAATCTGTTGACAAACAGGAAATGTAAAGGAAATTCCTTAACTGGAAGTTAAGTGAAATGTTGGGAGCAGTCTTCCCTACATCCCTCAGGGGAACCGACCTTCAAACGCAGAACACAAGATCTCAGACTCCATCATCCAAGACTCTGAGAAATGCATGTTTATTTGAGCTACCCCATCTGCAGTATTCTGTTCACTAGGAGAATTATAATACTTTGTGGCATTTTCTACCTGTAGAATGATATGGAGATTACACAAACTGCCTGAGCCATGGGCTACCCCAGTGAATTAGATTAAAGAGGACATTAAGATGATCTAGAAAAATCAGTGGTTCTTAAACAAGGATACATTTTTAATCACTTGGAGAGTTTTGAAAAAAGTCGGTGCCCACTATTGTCTCAGAGATTTCACTTCAGTTCATTTGTTTCCTACAGTGACTCTTCTTTCCAAAGAAGCCCAGAGCAGTTCAATTTGTAGCCATAGTTAGGACTCTGTCTTCTAGATTTTAGATTAGTTTCATCAGTCAGCAAGAGAGATAATTAAGGATCAGAGAGGTGAAGGAGTAACTGCCTGGGGCTGCATAGATAATATTGTAAGTAGAAGAAATGAAAGGCACTTCGGATGCCCTCTCATTCACTCTTCTACACATTCTGTTTAGGTCTTGACTCAATGTAGAAGCAAATACCTATGGATCTTCCTTGAATTTCCTCTTTTTCTAGACAATTGGTGACTTTGTCCACTGAGATTAATGAAATGTTGTTAAGTTTATGAATGAAATGTTGGAAAGTTTATAAAATTATTTCGTACAAAATTTTGTCTGATTAATCCAAAATTGATGAGATTAAGTAAAGCAAAATGTCCCTGCATTTTAAAGATTGATAAGTACAAAAAAAATGAAACCTGATCCAAACCTACACTGTGGGTTAAAACCAAAACAGGGCAGCATCTTCATTCTTTGGAAGCTATACAAATCTTCATTTCATTACTTGTCTTGTGAGAATGAAGTTAAACTCTCTTGGTCCAAATTTTGTTCAAAGTTTTTCTAAATGCACTTTTACTTCCATGTTTTTGGAAAACTGAGAACAAAGATGCATGTGATAGTACCCATGAGCACATAGTCCATTTGGTACCAAAAGGTCAAAGTATTGAAGTAACTGGATCTTTGATGAACTATAGATAATCAAAATCTGAATTACACTGACTGTCTTGATATCAGAAGATGTGATTATCAAGGAAGAGTGAGATTTTCAGTTTGTATCTAAAGATCTAGGAGTCATATCTTTAAGGTGACCTCTCTGACTTCCACAGTCTCATCACCATTATCACAATATATAGGTATCAGATAATAGCTACTAATAAACTAATAAATGTATAGAACTTATTCCTATCTTTAGTACTCAATCCCATTTGTGCATAGATTTCACAACCAAATTTTCTGCTGTATAGATTTAGTTACACTTTCTCTACGAAATAATAAGAGAAATATTTAGAGGTCAAGTTCTTTAAGCTTATTTTTAATTTTAATATTTTTATTATTTCCATTGAGCTATACTCTTTCTCTGCTCAACCTCCCATCCTCCCCCCCACCCACTTCTACGCTTTCCTATGGTCCCCATGCTCCCAATTTACACCAGATATATTGTCTCACTCTACTTTCCATGTGGATTAGATATATGTATGTCTCCCTTAGGGTTATCTTTGATGACTAGGTTCTCTGGGATTGTGAACTGTAGGCTGGTTTTCCTTGCCTTAAGGCCAAAAACCAACTAAGAAGGAAGAAAAAATAAAATTGGCCTTCCGGGGCCGGGGTAACCCAACCAAAAAAATAACCAAAACCAACCAATTGCCCAAAAAATTCAAAAAGGCAATAAAAATTTTTTCTGCTGTGTAGTACTCCATTGTGTAAATTTACCATATTTTCCTTATCCATTCTTTGTTCAAGGGGCATTTAGGTTGTTTCCCATGACAAACAATACTGCTATAAACATAGTTGAGCATATGTCCTTATAGTATGATTGAGCATCATTTGGATAAATACCCAAAAGTGGTATTGCTGGATCTTGAGGTAAGCTGTTTTCTAATTTTCTGATAAATCACCATACTGATATCCAAAGCAGATATACCAGTTTGCACTCCCACCAGCAATGCAGGGATGTTTCCTTTACCCCACAAACTTTCCAGCATAAGTTGTCATCAGTTTTTTTTTTTTATCTTGGTCATTTTTTACAAATATAAGATGGAATATCATAGTTGTTTTGATTTGCATTTCTCTAATGACTAAGGATATTGAGCACCCTTTCGTGTCTTTTAGTCATTTTAGATTTCTTTGTTGAGAGTTCTTTACCCAAGTTTTTATTGGATTATTTTTTCTTTTGATGACCAAATTCTTCAGTTGTTTAGATATTTTAGAGATCAATCTGATGTGGGGTTGGAGAAAACTTTTTCACATTCTGTAGGCTGCCATTGTGTCCTGTTGACCATGTCAATTACTTTACAGAAGCTTCACAATTTCATGAGGTCCCATTTATTAATTGTTTCTCTCAGTGTCTGTGCTACTGGGTTTATATTTAGGAAGTGGTCTTCTGTGCCAATGTGTTCTTTCCACTTTCTCTTCTTTGAGGTTTAGTGTGATAGGTTTTATGTTGAGGTCTTGGATACATCTGGACTTGAATTTTGTATGTGGCGATAGATATGGATCTAATTCCATTCTTCTAAATGTTGATATCCAGGTATGCAAGCACCATTTGTTAAATATGCTTTCTTTTTTCCATTTTATATTTTTTTGCTTCTTTGTCAAAAATCAGGAGTTTGTAAGTGTGTGAATTGATATCTGGGTCTTTGATTTGGTTCCTTAGGTCCTCCTGTCTGTTTTTATGCCAAAACCAGGTTGTTGTTGTTATTGTTGTTGTTTTTTAAGTACTATACCTCTGTAGTAGAGTTTGAAGTAAGGGATTATGATACCTTTAGAAGTTCCTTTATTGTACAGTGTTGTTTTGGCTATCCTGGGTTTTTTGCTTTTCCATATGAAGTTGAGTGCTATTCTTTCAAGGTCTGTGAAGAATTTTGCTTTGATTTTGATATGCATTGCATTGAATCTGTAGATTGCTATTGGTAAGAATGACCTTTTCACAATGTTAATTCTACCCACCCAAGAGCAAGGAGATTTTTCCACTTTCTGGTGTCTTCTTCAATTTCTTTCTTCAAAGATTTAAAGTTCTTGTCATACAAGTCTTCCACTTGTTTGGTTAGAATTACTCTAAGATATTTTACGCTATTTTGGCTATAGTGAAGAGACACAGATTTCTTTCTCAGCCCATTTATTATCTGTGTAAATGAGGGCTACAGATTTTTTCGACTTAATCTTGTATCCTGATACATTAGAAGGTGTTTATGAGTTGTAGACGTTCCTTGGTAGAATTTTTGGGGTCACTTGTGTAAACTATCATATCATCAGCAAATAATGAGAGTCTGACTTTTTCTTTTCCAATTTGGATCCCCCTTGATCTCCTTTTGTTGTCTTATTGCTCTAGCTAGAACCTCAAGTACTATATTGAATAGATATATAGAGAGTGTACAACCTTGTTTTTTTCATGTTTTTTTCACTTGGATCGCTTTGAGTTTTTTCCATTAAGCTTGGTGTTGTTGGCTGTTAATGTGCTATATATTGCCTTTATTATGTATAGGTAGGTTTCTTGTATTCCTGCTCTCTCCAAGACCTTTATCAGGAAGGGGTGTTTTATTTTGTCAAAGACCTTTTCAGCACCTAATGAGATGATCATGTGATTTTTTTCAAGTTGTTTATATAGTGTATTAAATTGATAGATTTTCATATGTTGAAGCATCCCTGTATCTCTGGGATGAAGCCAACTTGATCATGGTGGATGATTTTTCCGATGCGTTCTTGGATTTGGTTTGCCAGTATTTTACTGAATCTTTATTAATTTTTATGGTATCCATAGCTGTTCTATTTGAGCCTCTGGAACATCACATGGAGTTTTTACAAAGAATTGTCCCAGGGGGTTTTCAGCATTTGGCAACTATTTGTGCTCTGACTCATGCTGCCTAAGTGCTGCGCTGCAAGGGAGATTTAAAAACTGCTCAGAAAAGAAAAAACCAGGTAGGCCGAGACTGTTCGGGCCCATGGATTTGTGAAGGCGTGGAGTTTAAATCCACATCAGAAGGGAAATGATAGGGTGCATGGGGACTTTAAGCCAATCCGAGGCATGTAAAGAATTACGGGAAAAAAAAAAAACCACTTTATGAGATTCTACATTGAACTGCTGGCTCTGTGCACAGGCCACAGTTGGGGGAGGGCTTGTTTCAAGTTGAGCTGGTGGTTGCAGGAAGCTGATTCAGCCAGGGGTGGGGTTCTAAAACCAAATGTTGGGTGCCAGATGAAGGTGTAAATCACAAAACAATCCCACACCAGTATGGAATTATGATTAATAAAAGGGTTATTTATTTAAAGGAAAAACTTACAGTCACTGTCCTCAACAACAGACCTCTGCACGACCAGGAAAAGGGGTCTAGTCGCCAAAAGCAGAGTCCAAAGCAAGAGAAAGAGCTCACTGCTATCACTGCTTTAAAAAGCAACAGAGACTACATCCAAGTGGGCTGGTATCTTAGGAGTGGAAGGAGCTCCTGCAGCATTCTACAGTTTTTGAAGTGGTTGAAGATTATCTATCTGTATGGAATACAATCTCTATGTAACTAAGGAAACTGATTAGTCTAACTGTAAGTAGTCTATAGTTACAAACATGGATGACTATTGATCTATATACCTTATAACTTAAAGACTAAGACATCATATTAGAATATTACACAGTCTTTAAACAACTGTGCAGCAAATGAGGACAATTATGCAGCAAATGAGGACAATTATCTCAAAATGTAAACAGTATAAAAGTATCTTAATCAGAGTAGAAATGTATAATGCAATATGACAATATATCCTAAAATTGTATCAATATACGAAATGTCTTAAACAGTGATAGAAACATGCATGCTTATAATATGACAAAATAACTATTCAAAGGTGTACAAATATTATAAACAGAAATAGGAACATTAGGAACATATTTAATATAACAAATATAATTTGGATTTATATCAATATACAAGAATCTATACCAATGTAAATTGTTTATAAATAATAGCTCACAAGTATTTATTCTTATACACTATTTTTATTATTAGTGTAAGTTCATACTATTCTACCTATTATCCCATTCAATTTCCTTTTTCTGTGAGATCCTGAGCCTACAAAATTTCTATCCCAACCCCCAAACCTTTACCAGTTATAATCAATTCCTAATTGATATCCCTAATCCTGAAGGCAAACTTTGTTGGGAGAAGGGCCATCATCTTCTTGAATTACTTCCTTTACTTATAATTGGGGGTGGACAATGTTCTCTCTATGGGATCCTGTAAAACTAAAATGGTAGTTAAGTTTTAAGACTGTGTAGTATATTTGCAAATAGTCTCTGAATAGTCAATAGGGTTTTTCTGAAGTTCTTATTTGGAGTTCTGGCCAGAACATTGTAAGAAGGTATACCATTTTCACTAGCCAAATTGGAACCATCTTGAGCAGCTGGTACTCAAAACTGGTTTTATAGCAGTGCTATCAGCATCATGATGTCATAACAACCAGGTGGAGTCATTGCTATGGGGCCCCATTTTCTTCCTGGAAACTTCAAAGATTACTGCAGAAAAATCTTTTGTTCATTGTGGAAAGCTTGAACTTTATTCATATAGATATATATTCAATGATAGATACAAAATAGACAAAATGGGCGTGGAGAAAAGTAAAATATTTTCTTAAAATCTATCTTCTTTCTGTCCCATAGCAGATAGCTCCTGATATAAGAAAGGAATTCTGATTTTTTTGTATCAAGATTCTTGGATTTAGAAAAGGATAGCCATTATCTAACTCCAAAGCCACCCTTGATTTTTAAGTAAGTCTATTATTTTAATGGTTAGTATATATAAATATAGATGTACAGAGAATGAAATTGTACCCTGTAGATGACCTGTTCATATAAATCATATTTTTTTGCTTGGTGATTCTGTATAGTTATTTTTTTTCTCTTTAGGCATCTAAAAGTTCAGGGCTTCTTGACTTTTTGAAGATGAGCATCTTTCTGCAAAGACGAGAAAAGAATCCTGTCCCAACCCTTATGAGGTGTTTTGTTTTGTGTTATTTTTTAGTTTTGTTTGTTTGCTTCCTTTTACCACCTGTATAATTTTCACCTCTCTGGATGAGCTGTCATTTCCTTTTGTAAGAGGTTTTTTTTTTTTTTTTTTTTTTTTTTGGAATTGCATCTTTATTAATCTTGATGGTGTCCATAGCTGTTTTCTACTGTGGAAACAAGAGTGAAATCCCTTCCCCAACGTAGCACATCTCCTGGTTTCCATTGTGAGGTCAACACATCCTTGAAATACACTAGCTGATTTAATTCAGAAGATTTTTCTATTATCCAATGTCTCTCTGCTGCTATTGTTCCTTTATCATTAACATTAAAACCTTTAAGGTTAATAAAACATTATGTAATCTATTTTGGAGGATATTTTCCATTTCTTTTTGTTTGTTAACATATCCTTATAGTTCAATTTCATCTTTCTATAACCGCCTGGCCTCTAGGATTGTTTGGCATACCTATAATGTGCTTTATGTTATAATAAGCAAAGACTGTTACATTTTCTTAGAGACATGTACTGGACCATTATCTGTCTTTATTTGTGCAAATGTACCCATGATGGCCATAACTTCTAATAAGTGTGTATAATTACTGAATCAGCCTTTTCTGAGGTCAAAGCAGTTTCCAGCTGAAAACCTGAATAAGTGTTAATGGTATGATGTATATATTTTAATTTCTAAATTTTTTTAAATTGGAACACATCCATATACCAGATTTTATTTTTTTGAGTTTCTTTTGTGTTACTCCCTGTAGGTAGCAATGTTTGGTTACAGAAATAGCAAGTAGGACATCTATTTAAAAATCTCATTAGCTTGTTGCCACATAATAGAAAACTCTCTTTAAACCTTTCCTATTGACTTAATTTTTTAATGAAATTTTGAGGCCTTTAGTACACTTTCAATCAATAATAAATCAATTTCTGTATTACCTTATGCTAGAGGACCTGGCAGACCCATATGTGAACAGATGTGTGTTATATGGATCAAAGATTATTCCTAATTATATCTTGAACATGAATGAATAATGAATTTAATTCTGTGTCATCTGGTATAACCTTAGTGGTTTTATATGGAAGACAACCTTTTCTGCGTATTATGAATCAGTAGCTATATTGAGAGGTTCTTTAAAATTCCTTAATACCATAAAAATAGTATATAACTCTGCCTTTTGGACAGAATTATAAGGACAAGGACTTTGTTCCACTTTACTTAAATTTTCTGATTTGTAACCTGCCTTTCCTAATTTATTTGCATCAGTATAAAATGTATGGACTTCAGAT
The DNA here is from genome assembly GCF_000317375.1 of Microtus ochrogaster. NCBI lineage: Eukaryota > Metazoa > Chordata > Mammalia > Rodentia > Cricetidae > Microtus > Microtus ochrogaster. The sequence goes on from NC_022016.1 coordinate 3,441,662, forward strand.
ATTAGATTTAGCCCCCTCAAAGTTCATTGGCTAAAGAGGTTCCCCATCACACCAGCTAGCCCTCACTGATCTTGATGTTAACCAGATCCAGGTTTATTTATTTCCAAAAAAGTAGAACGCAGATGAAGTAACACTGAAAAGTAAAATAAAAAACTCCAAAGCTGTTTAGAAGGAACAATTACTTTCAAGGGCAAAGAACTAATTAAAATGTCATGACTAATATTAAAAGGTCATATGCTCATGATGACACTCTGGTACTGTTTGTTAAGCATGAGACAGATGCCCATTGACATCTTTTGATAGTTACCACTCTCCTGCTAAGAAGACTCTGTACTTACCTTCTTTTCCTTTATAGACCAATATGCTAATGTTAGTCAAGAAGGTGTGTGGGGTAGTCTGAAACAAATTGCCCCCAAAGAGAGTGACCCTATTAGGAGGTATGATCTTGTTGGAGGAAATGTGTCACTGTGAAGAAGACTTTGAGGTCTTTTATCTAAGCTTTCCTCAGTGTGACACTCAGTTTACTTCCTTTTACCTACAAGATACAGCACTCTCAGCTCTAGCAATCACATCTCCCTGAACACCACCACAATCCCTATCATAATGACAGTGGATTGAATCAGTAAGTCTTTAAGCAAACTTCCCCAATTAAGTGTTTTCTTTATATGAGTTGACAAGGTCATGGCATCTTTTTATATCAATAAAAACCCTAAGACAGAGGTTGGTACCAGTGCCTGGAGTATTTCAGTGATAGGTCTGACAATGTGTTTGTTTGGTGATGTTAATACATTGAGTATGAAGGCAGTAGAATACCTTAAGTCCTGATTAATGGGCCATACTAGTAGGAGAATAGAAGACAGAGGTGCTGAGAGTTATTGGAACTGTAGTGGTGGGGCACTGACTCAAGTGGCTTCAGGCAGAAAATTTCTACTATATTGTCTAGAGATTGTTCTTGTGATAATTTGGTGAGGAAATTTATTGCCTTTTGCCCTGTTTGAAGGGTCTGCCTGAGGCTAAAGTGAAAAATTTTATATTAATTTCATTGGCAGAAGAAATCTAAACACAGCCTGGTGTCGACTCCATCATGTAGGTACTTTAATGATGACTGATAATAACAAGGACCAACCTGAGTGCAGTAAATTACAAAAAATAATTTTGATGAGGAAAAGAGCACCAGGAATTTGAATAGAGCTTTCTGTGTTCAAGGAGATAAATGGTTTAAGAAATAAATTTAAAAAAGGGGTGACCTGAGACCCCACCCAGTTAAACGTTCAACCAGTGAAAAGGAACTAAAGAAAAGCTTAAGGCTGTGTGTGGTGGGGCACAGACATGAGTCCAGCCCTGGAAAGGCAGAGTTTGGGTGATCTCTGAGTTTGAGGCCACCCTAATCCACAGAGCAAGCACAAGGGCAGTCAAACTTAGGCAGTGAAGGAAAATAGAAAGCAGATAAAGATATAATTAAACAAGGATGGCATATTTCAGCCACATTAAGCACCGTGACTTGGAAATTTCAGCCATGTAGCTCTGGCTTTAGAGTTAAGAACAGAAAAAGGGAGTTATAAACACTGACAGCGGACCTGAGTCAAACGTGGTCCTGAATTGAGACCTAGTATGAAGGCCACTGCACAAAACTGTGAAATTGAAGCCTGCATTGGCTCAGAGAACCCAACATGTTAGAGATGCCAGTGTTGTTGGGTAACTGCTAAGGAGAACTGCTAACCGGGAGCAGAACCCGCCAAAGAAGAAGACATGTGTTGTACTCAGCTAATCTGAACAGAGTTGGAGATCTTAACAGCATTTCCACATTAGACATGGAAATACAGAGTTTGGAGTTTGCCTTTTTTTTTTTTTGTCTAGTATTCCCTTCCTATGCTCCCCTCCTTTTGTTTTGGAATGGTAATATATATACTGTACCATTATATGTTGGAAGCATGTGATCTGCTTTTTGAATTTAATTTTTGTAGGGGGATTTGCAGAAGAGACTTTAAACTTTTAAACAAGTTTGAGACTGTTATAGACTATGAAGAGTTTGGTAGCTGGACTGAATGCATTTTTTTGCATCACGATATGGCTATAAGCCTTCGGATTCCAGAGAGTTGAATGTGGTGGTATTAAAAAATGGCCTCCAAAGGGAGTGGCACTATTAGGATGTATGGCCTTTTTGGAGGAAGTGTGTCACTGTAGAATTGGATTTAGAGGTCTCTTTTATTCAAGCATCCCTAAGTATGACAGTCACTGGACTTCCTATTGCCTGCAAGATATAGGATTCTCAGTTCAAGCTCTGTATCTGCCTTCATGCCGCCATTTTCCTTGTCAAGATGATAAAAGACCGAATATCGGAAGCTGAAAGCAAGTCATCCCAATTTAATATATTTTATAAGAGTTGCCCATACTGTGGCCTCTCACAGCAATGAAAATACTAAGACAATGCGTTCCTGGAGAGTTCAATGCTGGAAGATAATGTTTGTTGTACGAAATTTTATTAGTTAATATATTTTGCTGTGTGATTTGTTCCATGAAAATGTTTTAATGTATTATTTTAAGTATAGCTCAACACACATGCACATCTTTGCTGTGACACACACCTCTTTTAGCTTAACAGGTGACAACACTTAAGATCCATGTGTATAATAATTTTAGAAACTGCAATCAGTGAATAAATCTGTTGCAAGCATATTCTCAATCTTCATAATTCTTGATAACAACATATTTTATTTCTATTTTATGGATAACAAAGTGGAAGCTTGGAAATAATTCATTCAGAAAAAATGAAAAAAATTGATTAATTCAATGTAATATCAACATTTTTACTCATAAGCATTAATTATATACTTTTTTCTTTTCTCTGTTGTTTTTTGTTTGGTTTGTTTGTTGATTGCTTTGCTGTTTAGTTTTGAGACAAGTTGTCACTGTACAGGTCAGGCTGGACTAGAACCTTTATTCTTTGTACCTCAGCCAAACAAGGGCTTGTACTAAAGGCATACATCAGCTTAACTAGAAACCAAAGACAAACTCCACTTTCTTTCAGATGCTCACCTACTCTTTTCCACAGTGCATTCAGAAGAGAGAGTCACAGTGATTGAGCACTGTGGTCTACCTGTGTACTTGCAATCTTCCCAATCTTGTTTTTTGTGAACTGTAGAAGGCTTGGCTCATGTAGAAATACTCTTTCAAGCTTCAGTGTTTTATTATTTAGATGCAAATGCTTTTAGACAAAGCAAGCAGCAACTTTCTTACTGAAGGGAAGGAATTAACACTGCACAATTAATACTCTATTTCATTAACAATGAGATACCTTAAATGCCGTTCAATTTGTGTGTCCCATCAAGTCCTGGGAAGGTATCCAGGATTCTTGTAACTTTCCAATAATCCCCCTGGGTTAATTGTCCAGGCAAACAGGCAGGAAACGGATTTTCCTTCTCAACATGTAATATTATGTATTCATTGATTCACTTGTTGATCTACATGACCTGATACTTATGACCACTCTGCTTTAACTTTTAGACACTTCCTACAAACTAGTTTCCAGCTTTATGGCAGATTTTCCATCAAAGTTAAACTAAAATATCACTAGTCAACTAGTCAGAGAATACTTTTCAAAAGAACAATTTACCTGCCTAAACACACACACACACACACACACACACACACACACACACACCAGATTAAGCAATCTTTCAAACTTCTAAGTGGTTCCTAACAACTGTTTTGCATCTATCACAAGGAACAGTCCTTGTTTATTTTGGCAACTTACCTGTGCATTCTGGAAAGAAATCATTGTTTATCCCTTTGTCTTGTAGAACGTTCAGTCCATTCAATTCCCTCAGTAGCACCGCCTTACATAATCTCTTTAAAATCCATTTTCAACCTCTGAGTCAGGGTCTTCACTGGTGTGTTGTTCATCACTTCACTACACAGCCATATCTAGATATGGATAGCAGTATATGCTGTTGCTCTGGCTGCGAAAGATTCTTTCTCACAGGGAAATATGTTTTTTCGACATTTATTTTTCTATAAATTTCATATATTTATCTTAATTTCACTCACTAAACAGAGACAAAATGTGTCTTTTCTCCCCTCCCATAATAGTTATTTATATCTGTGAAGCTAGAATTCATATACTTACTATTTTGCTTTTATTTGCTTATATAAATATTTCTGAGGTTTGGATCCATGTCTCATTGATGTATATGTGGTTCAAGGAGTTGGGGAGTCTTTTAGCAGATAGAAGATCTTGTTGTCTTGGTGTCACTAGGGTGAGGGGGAGAGTGGAATCACTTGGCTCATGTACAAATGCTGCTTATCTTTCTGCTGACTGTACTTGGCATACTTCCATGGTAATAACAGATATACCACACAAAAGTAGTCAAAACCATCAAGAAAGCACTTTCCTATCTCTGTCGAGTCATAGATGATGAATTCCCATTGGCAGGTAGATCACACTACTATTTTTAGGGGTGCAAATAAAGAATTTCTCAGACAGAGAGGTTCTCAGAACTTGAGATACTTATTGATAACATCAGGACAGCTGTTCACTTGAGGTATGAGCTGAGGGACAAATTAGTGTGTTATGGTGTAATCAATCCACTGTTTTGCACATTATTTCCCAACTATCCTTTAAAACAAATCAACAAATCATATATTCTCTTATTTGTTTTTTAAAATAAAAAGATATCAGGGATAGCCATGGGAAATAAAAGGCATTCTACAAGGAATACAGTGAGGTTTTGTTTATTTTTGAGATTCTCATTCAGCTATGTTTTAAATTGATAGCAAAGGTCTTTTGGTCAGCTGTCCCTGAAGTATCCCCAAGAGAAGCCCATGTACTTTCCAATTAAGCTCAGGTGAACTTAGTCTTGACCTGCAGTGGGAGAATCAGCACAATGCCAGAGCAACCAGACAGAAAATATAAACAACACAAAGAAAAGCATGGGGTTTGTTTGTATTTGGTCTCCAGTTTTCATAGCAACTTTTGATCTTTTCTTTCTCTAAAATGAGGTCAAATCAACACAGGATAAGCAGAGCCTTCACCAACTCTCTACTTCCATCTGCTTCGTGAGTTCCTTCTGACTTTCTGGTTGGTACTTGCCTCTCAGTAGGATGTACTGCTTTGGCTAGCACACTCTGCCTTGGTAATTTATTGAAAACCCTGTTATGGTCTGGATACTATAGTAGGCTAAGAAATTGTGGCGTTGGTTGGGCCTGAATTAGCTATTTTAAGAAACTAAAATCATAAATAGGCTTCTAGACTAATAACAACTGTTCATAGAAGAAAAATGCACAAAGGATCAACATAACCATACAAACAAGATGAATGTGAAACACAAAGCTCTGTTCTGTCTGACATCAAGAATGATCTCAGAAATGGAGTGCCCTTCATTTAGCACTTGAAAAAATCGCCTGGAAGTTTCCTCATAACAGGCCTTGGAACTCGTACATTGGAGTCAGATACTCTGCCCAACTTGCTAGATGTGTACTTGTGGTAGTTGAATGAGAATATCCCCCGTAGTCTCTTTATGTTTGAAAATTTAGGCCCCAGTTGGTGGAAGTGTTTGGGGAAGTTTAGGAAGTGTCATCTTTTAGAAAGAGGAATGTCACTGGAGGTGGACTTTCAGGTTTCAGAAGACTTTTTTCATACCTAGTGTGTCTTCTCAGCCTCCTGCTTGTGAATCAAAGTGTGAACTCCCAACTAATCTTACCTCCACATTAATGACCTGCTGTCATAGATTCTGGAACTGTAATCCCAATTAACTACTTTATTTACAAGTTGCCTTGGCCATGTTGGGTTTTGTCAAAGTGATAAAAAAAAGTTGCCAATATAGTGATGATCCTACTTCATAAACTATGATTCTTTTATAAATAAATCAATCTTTTAGAAATAAATAAAATGAATGTACATGCAGGAGTTTATATGTATGTAACCACTTATAGCACTGAGTGATGTGACTCTCAGAAAGAAATAACTCAGAATATAGCTGTGATCACCATTATAGTCACTTGTAAGAGAAAAGTGTCAAGAGTGGATTCAGCTGAATAAGCCAGACGGAAAGAATAGAAAGCTTAGAAATATTAAAAAAGCGTTGCACATTAGTTGGTTTTAAGAAGCAAATAAGGGAGTTGAATGTTAAGTTCCAAGCTGCTTAAAGGAACATCTAAAAGATTATTTCAAAGATGAGCTTAAAGTAGAGAGATTCCCAAGAATAAAGCACTTTCAATTTCACTTCAAAGAATCTTTTACTCAGTAGTATTGGGGACTAATGATACAGAATGGTTAGTTTAATGTTATAAGAAGCCTCCCCCCGCCCCCAGAATGTAAGTTGCATAAACCCAGGGATTGCAAATAGTTTACCATTTCTTATAGGGACCTCACAATGACTTTGTCATTTTAGGGACTTTCCAGGTACTTAGTATTTACAAATGAGTTCTTAGTGAAGGGAGTCTAAATGAAGAACTTGTTAGGTTATTTAGTTCGAAAATGCTAACAATTGGCCTATGCCAATAGTAGCAGGCATATGTATGAAAACTAGAAGCAGGCACAACAGTCAGAGTTTGGTTACCCATTGGTTGTAGGTGGCATTAGCAGTAGTCCATTTTGCAGCACAGATCTCCATGAAAATCTCCAAGAAGCAGGATTTGCAAAAATCACATTTTCTTCATTTTTCCAGTGTGAAATTTTTGATGTATTTGTATATAATGTTACTTAGGGAACAACATAAGACCACAGGTTTATTTTAATTTTTCAAACACTGTAATGGTGAAAGAAATTCATTTGCAGATATTTTGCTACCTCTTATGTGTAACTAGGAAACAGCATAAGCAATGTCTCATTCCTCACAGAATTGGCATTCCACTATAAAAAAAAGAGGCTTTATGATTCTCAGTGAAGAACTACCTGGCTTGCTGGGCAGTGTTGGCACAAGCCTTTAATCTCAGTACTCAGGAGGTAGACACAGTCAGGTATCTGAGTTCAAGGCCAGTCTTGTCTACAGAGAGTTTTCCAGGACAGCCAGAACTACAAAGAAGCCATGTCTGAACCCACCCAACCCCAAATTCTTTTCATGAATTAAACTTACCTTGTGAGGTATTTTAAGGGAAGAACAATATTTGATTGTAGAGGAATCTTTGAGAAAAGCATATCCATCCCAGTATGAAGATGACATATTTATAACTTCAAATATTAAAACATTAAAGTTGTATTTTCAGGCTCAAGGAGTGACTCAGTGTATAAAATCCAAGATTTTCAATGGAATGTGAGACAGTCATGACGGATAATTTGGAGGGCCAATAGAAAAATCGAATGTGATATTGTTAAATATCATAAATACTACAAATGTGTTTTTCAGTGTTGACATTTGCAAGGTTTTATTTTTCTAATATGAACATTAATCCAAAGCTTATCCAATTTTTGCTTAGTGAAGTTGGCAGGGTGGGATGGAAAGATTAAGACGGTAAGTAAGAGACTGATGAAGAGTTTCATAAAGCCCTTCCCGCTTAAGAACCTCAGCTTCTTACACTTTCATCCAGACACTATTAGAAACATCTCAACAACCCCATGAAGTTAAACACTCTTGGTAAAGTGATCACATATTTTCAGTTAAATAATAACCGTGGGAGAGGGCAATTAGCAGATGCGGTCAGGAGAGAAAAAGATACATTTTCAGATGAGATTGAAAGTGGGATGGAGACTCAATGAGGCAGAAATATACAAGACAGTTTTTCCCCCTTGAAGTTTCTTGAATTCTGTTACAAATTATACTTCAAGCTTCTGAGTGCTCTAATTGAAAAAAAAAGCAGTGTGATCAAAGAGGTTCAAAGACAGTGAAACCTGTGAAGACTGATGTTTGCTTAGTTCTTCATAGATGGAGGTGCTCTTACTCTGCTCTTGTAGCACCTCCATACCCACCATCATCATGTGCGGTGTCTAATCCCAAAGGGAGGAGAGAGGTACACCTCTGATCTAGAGCATAAGACTGTCTGTTGTAAATTCTGTTTGTGAATACCTGGGAGCATATCCACGATGGAATTTTGATCCCTTAGACATGTTGCAGACTTCTAACTGCCTACTTATGGCCTTTTAAAGATCTGCTGTGCCTAT
>NC_022016.1:3450494-3527630 GCF_000317375.1 Microtus ochrogaster
AAATAAATTTTTAAAAAAAAGATAAAGTAAAACTAAGATATCTTTAAGATGGTGAGGGGAAAAATAATATTATTTTTTGTTCATATGAACTTGAGTTTGAACTCTATCCTTAAATTTACTGCTCTGGGGTTTGACCATGGTTTGACTGGGCATCTCTAAGGTAATGTTTTATAAGCATTGACCCAGTTTAGTGGTGTCGAGAGGCAGCTACTAAGGTTATTGGAGAACTTCCTTTGGAAGAAACTGTGGTAACTATTGTGGATCCATAGTCAGTACCGGGACAGTGCGAACCGAACGACCAAGCCTAACCATGGGATTGTTACTGACTTCCTTTTCCTCATGTGATCACTTAACTTAGTCCATGTTTCTTTCACAGTGTATTTTCTATGACACGATTCACCTAGAAGGTCTCCCCAGAGCAGACAAAAACTATTTGCATTTATAAGCCTCCAAGTTGTGAGCTAGATCTACCTTATTTCTTGATAAAAAGAAAAACACCCAACCCAAATATGTGTGAAAGCAATATCAAACACCTGAAATTTACTTGTAATCTTTCCCATCAATGCTTTTAGTAAATGATCATAGTTCAGTACATATTTATTTGATAATATATATCTGACCTTACACAGCAAACACACTCTTTCTCTCTTTTGCTTTCTACTATTCTCTCTCTCTCTCTCTCTCTCTCTCTCTCTCTCTCTCTCTTTCTGTATATAACATATATATATATATATATATATATATATATTTGTTCTTGAGTAATGTACTTATTAAAGGTCTATTGGTGATAGATCCTGAAGTATATAATAAAGGAACACACACAGTTCTATTCTGACTTCATAATTCTCAACAGATATCACAAAACAATTTAATTTTCCTTTCTTTCAAAACATAAAGTTCAGTATCAAAGTATGCTATGTACCAGATATGCCTTCAACCAAATTAATCACTTTTGTATTTAGTTTTATCACTCATGTAAAATGAAAGATGAAGGTCTCTTACATTTACCTCACACCATTGTTCTGAAGATTACAAAGCATGGAATTACATGCATTTCGCAATTAGCAAATTGTTATTTGACTGTCTATTATTATTATCCCTGGGATGATTTTATGGGTTGAGCCACGTTTTCATTGGAGACACATCCATCTGCTGTTTGGGGAACATGCATTGTGTCCATGGCAATCTTACAGTCATTATGCTAAGAGTCCCACTATGTTTTCATTAACTTGGTCTACCTCTAAGAGACCAGATGCTTTCTAGTGAATCTAATTACATGAAGCAAAAGATCTGGAAGGAATTTATATGGCCTCAAGGAGCATTACTGATGGGGGCCCCTTCTAGGGATGCAATTTTGGAAGTAATTTTCCATGAAATTGCTGAAATGTGTGTATCCATATAAATTTAAGTCTGTTAGATACAGTTTTATTTATCCCCATGATCACATAAGTGACATATTTCAGTAGATATTCTTTCTAGGAGAAATGGAAACATTTGTTACAGGTGTCTAGAAAGGAGTTTCAAACTACATTGTCTGCTACATGTTTCCATGAGAACAGCCTTTGTTATCTTTCCTGTTTACTGATACACATTCTTTTCACCAAGTTAGAAAAGGGTCTAGATCACAAAGACATCTTTAGTTAAAGTTGAAGCATGTTTAAATTCATTGAGTTCTGCGACTTGCCTACTAACACAGAAGTAGCTTACTAGGTGAACTTGGGGTGGAGGAAGTTTTAGCTTTAAGTTCTATATATGCTTTACACAGCATATTATAGCAAGCTTTAATTTTTTATCCTTAAAGGGGAAGAGTAATAACAGTATTAATGGTTTTTGCACATTGCCAAAACTATAAATAAATAGACAGACAGATATGAATAGATAGACAGCTTGAAAATGAGATACACATTATAATTTTTATATATGTGATTCCTGGATATTGATGCCAATAAAGTCAAAATAAAGTGTTTATATGTTCTCATATTTTTTATATGAGAACACTCTAGTAGGTATTAACCAAAGTTTATAATGCAATGAATGAAAATGAGTTTTTAAATATACTCAAGTAAGCAATAATATAGGTAGCAACGTAAGAGTGAAGTAACCTCAGAGAAGAGTCAGGGTAATCCCCTCTATTTCAAGAGGCGAAAACAAAATCAGAGAGAATTTTGGGTTTGCATAACTAGCAGAAACCAACTTAGTATTAATAAAACAATTTCGTTAGAAAAATTCTCTATCCTCAAGTGTCACACAGCTTGTTTTATATGTTCACTACTTGTCTGCCTTCAGCTCATCCTTCATTCAGTGTAGGTGATCACACTCCTGTTCTATGAATGAAGCTCATATTCACACAAACATTGTATTTTCTCTCAAAGAGTTACAACACTGAGGTTATAAGTGTGTTTTCCATGATGTCCACTTATAGAAAGTAAAAATACCACTCCTTTTAAACCGCATTTGCCTCTGTGTATGAGTGTGTGTGCTCTCTCTCTTTTTTTGGTTATGCTGCTGACAGAAATTAGAAACTGTATAAAACTTTAGGATTCTCTACTATCCTCCATGGTGTATTAGTGAAGATCATGATGATTGTAATGATGCAAAATGCATTTTGTATTCATTGGAAACTTTTTATTTTGATCCCATCACCAATGAAACCCTCCATTGCTCAACCAGAAGTCATTGGGGCCACACTACTGTTGCTACACACTTGTGGTTCTCTCTTATTCCTCTCACTTTATTACCAAAGTGCCAAGGGAGCTACTGATGATTCCCACCTTTAGCTGCATCCAAACTAGAACACTCTATCTATGCTTTCTCTCTCATTTTTCAAAAACAAGTGAATTTTACTTCAATAGAAAACTCACCCTCTGTATTTCTTATATTTCCTCTCCATTTTTGTCCACTAACTTGGCACATTTGCTTCATATATCTTTCTTTCAGATCTAAATTTCTCCAAGATAACTGTGAGTCTCCACTGGTGACTCTAAGTCAATAACTTTTGGTCATGTTTAATTATTTTTGCAGTAAAATATATACTACTGGTAATCAAACTGAAACTCCTGATCTCAAAATTTGACACTTTTATGAGGGGGAAAATATCATGAAATAAGGGATGATAATGTACTGACAAGGAAAAATGGTTGTTGATGTATTGGGAACTGAGAAAATAATTCTCATCTCTTTTCCCCAGGATATAGTGTGCCTCCAGACTTCCTGAAGTTCAACGCAAAATCAAAGGAGTTTATGCTGGAATAGAGACATAGTATTAATGAAAGAGCATGAATATTACCTGCTTTACTTTTATTTGCTTATATAATTACATCTTACAAACTTGAAATTGCTGGTTGCCATGTCAGATGAGCTGAAGATGGCAATTCATTTCAGAGCATCAGCCCACCAAGAAACAAAACCCTGTGGGGTTTGGTCCTGAGACCCCAGACTGTCTTTGTTTCTGCTGTGCCTTCGCATGTTTCCCACTGTCATATTTTTTTCTTTTTCTTTTTTTGGTATCTGGCATGGTATAGATGGGTGAGGGGAATTTCCCCATTGCCTGTAAGTTAGTGTGCTTATTTCATGGAAATATTCCATTGTATTGGGCGTTTTTTCCTGTGGATTATTATGAAGATGATTGCTTCTTAAGTTGTACTGTCTAATAGATAATAACAATAATAATATATAAAAGAGTTTTAATGATTAAAAATAAAACAAAAAAAAAAACCCAAAGAAGTGTCATTGTTTTTATTCTGGTGGCCTTTCCTGTCACCTGGGTACCCTATCCCTTTAAGAGACAAGCTCCACCCTCCTCCAATCTCCCCCTTCCCACATAGGCAAGCTGCTTTTGCACCTCCTCTGCTCCTTCCCTCTCTGTTTTTCTTCCGAATGGGCAACCTCTCCCTTCTTCTCCTTCCCCATTTCCTCTTTTCTCTTTCTTTCTCCCCCCTCCATAGCCCCTTACCCTTACACCTTCCCAATACCCACTAAATAAACTCTATATACTCAAGCTCTCTCTGTATGGTTTATCTGTCTGTCTCCCATCCACAGCAGGACCTGCCAGGGTCTCCTGTGCTGCCATAAATCTTCCATTGGTGCCATGAACTTGTCAGCCTTTCTCTTGCAGCTGAGGACAGCATAAAATAGAATTATTTGATGGGCAGTCTTTATAGATAAATAATAGAGTAAGACAAAACCATTAGTTTCCTCTTGTTATATTGTCAGATTTATTTCTCTGAAATATTCTTTTTCCTTTATAAAACTTTTGTCCTTAAATTTCAGTTTATCTGTATAAAAATGTGATTTGATTTATATGTTCTAGTATATATTTTTTTCCATTCTATTTTGAGAGAAATAGTTCTTGAAAATAGTATAATATAGGTTCTCTTTATTGTTATTGTTTTCTACCCAGTTGGTTTTTCCTTTTAATGTTCTGTCCCTCCATCTAAAGTCGTAATAAGCTTTTATTTCTATGCCATAATTATCACATGTACTCACTCATAAGTGGTTTTTAAACATAAAGCAAAGAAAACCAGCCCACAAATAACAATCCCAGAGACATACATAGATTTAATCTACATGGGAAGTAGAAAAAGACAAGATCTGAGTAAATTGGGAGCATGGGGACCTTGGGGGAGGGTCAAAAGGGAGAGGATAGACAGGGAGGGGAGCTGAGGAAAAATGTAGAGCTTTAAAAGAAAAAGAAAAAAATAAAATATTCATACCTTTTGACCTAAAGCAATAGCCTTTTGCCATGACACAAAGATGCAAGCCTGTTCTAGTTCTCTTTCAGATACCTACAGGTTCCTGAAAAAAATCAGGTCTAGTAAAAAGTAACAGTCTCCAGAGTGTGTTTTAACCTCTCCCATTTTCAAGCATATTTTACAGGTCACTCCTGCTGTCTAGGCCAAGACCAACTTACAGAGCACTCTCCAGACAACGCCAAACACCTGCACCAGCTCCTGGGACTTCACCATTGGTACCAACTCTCCTGGATCAAGGAAACCTACCAACTAAAATCTGGTTTTATCTTCTATTGTGTCCCAGTTATACACCTGAGCCTCACCTGCACAACCAGGGCACTTCTCATACCATTCTTTCTGGCAGTTAATGACTTCCCATGGCTAGCCCCATTCATAGGACCAATAATAACAATACGTTTTTCTCTAGCCACCTGCCTTCTCATCTCCCCAAAAAGCAGCTACCTGAGGAGTTCAGAATAACAGTAAACCAGATGCCACTCTAGCCACAACTCTTGCTGAGTCTGAGCCCACCAACTCCCAGCTCTCCCCTCTCCTATGATGCCCTGTGCCTGCAGGAAGTAGCCAGACTTGAGCCGATGCCTCTTTATCCAAAAAGTGCCTAAAACGTTGGTCATAAGCATGACCTCAGCTCCCTTTGTATATGACCCGTTATACAAAGAGTCTGGAATGTAATAAACCGCATCCATCTTTGGAAGCCCCCTCTCCCTGAGAGCTGCCTGGGTCTGGACTCCATCTCCAGGAAAGCCCACCAAGCCCTGACCCCTCCCCAGGGACGATCAAGACCACTTCCACAGGCTACTTAGGCTTCCGCCCAGAAAACAAACACATGATCTTAATGGTTTGCGTGTACCCACCCTCTCTCCATGCTCTCCTGGACACCCGGGAGCACTGCATTAAATGTGGGCTTCTCTCATTTGGTCTAATTTGGTCTGATGGGAATTATTTGGGTTGGTGGAGAAGCTCCTCTTAAGAATTATACCTAACAGTCATGTCACAGAGATGCATTCTGGGAAGATTTTACAGATCCATCTTTTAGATCACTGTTCTTTAAATGCTTATTCTACTGTGCTTCTAGCTCTTTTGTGGCTTCTATTATCCCCATTATATTATAACGACAGCATTATTGCCAGAATTTCTAGTTCCTATTTTGTTCAAACTTTTGATTTTGCCTACTGGGACACCTTTTTTTTTCTAATTTCCTGAGTGCCAGAATGATACTTACTGTATCTGCTTGTCCTATCAGCTCTTTGTTTTATTTCAGTTACTGTGCTACTTTTCTGTGCTAATTGTGCTAATTTCTGATGTTTACTTGAGTTTAACTTTTAGATCATTAACTAAATACCCATTACCCTCCCAACCAAACTCCATCTCTCTGTCTCTCTGTCTCTGTCTCTGTTTCTCTGTCTCTGTCTCTCTGTCTCTCTCTCTCGGTGTGTGTGTGTGTGTGTGTGTGTGTGTGTGTGTGTGTGTGTGTGTGCAAGCTCTTCCTGACTCTTTCAATTGCCATCTGGCTTAGCTGGGATTTATCATCCATGTTTTATCTTGCCTAAAATTAGAGAAAGACACACCAAAGCTGCTTGCTTTAACAGCCGATAATAGAAGTGGTTCACAAGGGTTGGTCATCCTTTTAATTCTAGTAATATCTTTTTATCCCTTCTGTTTTGACAATAACAACCAAGATTGTAAAGTACCCTAGTATTGCTCCTATGCCCGCTCTGTTCTCTGTACTTACAGGTCTCTGGAAAAATCTTCTGTTTCCTTGGTCAAATATCATTTTCTCTCAGCCACTATGTATTTAAGAGGCCATAAATTTGAAAGAGAACAAGGGGTGTATATGGGGCAGTGTGGACTTGGAAAAAGGAAAGGGAAGATGATGCAAATACTATGAACTCAAAAATATATAAAAAATATTTTTTAAACTTATTTGGGTATCAGTAACAAAGAACATGGCAAGGACTTCCAATACAGTTTTTGTTTGTTTGTTTGTTTGTTTGTTTGTTTGGTTGGTTGGTTGGTTGGTTGGTTGGGTTTTTTCCCAATAACATTGCCCTGTTGTCTTTGATAAAATAAACAAAAGGAATCTGGAAGCCCAAATCCTAGAGATCATTTTCCATTTCTCATCCAGATCTATGGAACAAGTACTGTATTCTATATCTGTAGACTGGTTACCCTTCTAGGACATATTGCCTTCCACATTTTATGAACACAGATTCTGAGAAGCAGAGTGTTTACTGCTGGAACTCTGAAGTCTCAGAGGGAAAGGGGAAAAGGGTTGGTTTTCTTTCCTCCTCTTCTACCCACAGACAGAGAAATTGGGAATGCTTTACAGATTATCTCCCAGGTCCAATTATTATAAGGTAGGACTTTATACCATCCCTTTGATTAAATTCAGGGAAATTCAGAGAGAAGCAAGTTGCAACCATCAATTGCATGTATAGTACAAATCTGTGATGCTAAACTACTGTAAGCAAGAACTGATACAAAGCTTGGATCTATTTTAAAATTTCCAATTTGACATAAAAATTTTGACTCAAGTCTTTTAATCACCTCTTTTGTTGACTTTTTCAAACATTTTTGTTTTAAAAGTTGAGTTTAGGAAGAGTCCCTAAAATTCCAGTTTACTACCTCTGGTAAAAGTCTCTGGTTAGAATTAATAGAAGGTTTTAACAAATTAAATTGAGAAAAAAAAGGCAAAAATTTCATAAAAGGAACTGTTAACATCATTAATATTCTGATATGACTTAGAGTTATAGGAATTGAAAGTCCCTACAGATGTTCAGTGAAACACAGAGCACATACAGGTAAAAAAAAAAAAAACAAAAAAAAAACACAACTTTGTAAGAGGCTAGAGGCTTGTTCAGGTGGTTCATTTATCCCAAGCAACTACATTTTGGGTAGAGTGATTATATAGATTTTGCTCCAAGGAGATATCAGCCTATAACAGCATTGTCCAATCTGCAATCTGTTGTCTTACAAGGTATGCTTTGAAAAAGTAAAATATATCCCTGCAGATTTGGAGAAACAAGCAAATAAATTTTAAGGAATATCCCACATTTTCTCTTCCTTGAAATATTGTCTATGCATGTTGCCAGATAAAGCACTTTCATCTTTCATAATATTAGCCTCTTATATCTCAAAGCTGATGTCATTCTTTGTTACGGTAACTTCATACTTTTTGGTCTGTATAGGTGATATTACATGGTGCTTCAGAGCAGTGCCCCTCAAACTGTGGGCCAAGACCCCTCCCTTTAGGTCTAGTGACCATTTCACAGGGCCATCTAAGACCATCAGAAAACACACATATTTTCATTACAATTCATAATCCAATTTCATACAGTTTTGAGGTAACAATGAAAATAATGTTATAGTTAGAGGGTCACCACAACATAAGGAAGTGTGTTAAAGAATTAAAGCATTAGGAAGGTTGAGAGCTATGCTTTAATGCAGGGTCAGAAAAAAAGAAGGAAGAGGTTTGAATTGTGGTTCTTCTACCTATCAGGCTAGCATCTACTGATTTTGTGGAACTACTTTATGAAGTTATTGTGTTGAAGTCTAATAATATATCAAAATAAGAACTTAGAATCTTACTAGCTGGTGTAGGAGGTTCTTCTGTCTATGTGTTGCTTTCATTGGTTGAATAAAAAAAAAACTGCCTTGACCTTTTGATAGGGCAGCACTTAGGTAGGTGGAGTAAACAGAATAGAATGCTAGGAAGAAGGGCAGAGAGAGAGCCACCATGGAGCTTCTAGGTAAGACATGCTGAATCTTTTCCCATAAGCCATGATCTTATGGTGACATACAGGTTATTAGAAATGGGTTGAATCAAGATGAGAGAGTTAGCCCATAAGAGGCTAAAACTAATGGGCCAGGCAGTGTTTAAATGAATACAGCTTTTGCGTGATTATTTCAGGTATAAGTTCCCTGGGCAGGATGAACAAAGAACCCACGCCTCCTTCAACAACTAGGCATGTGCAAGGTTCTCAGAAAATAGTAGCAAAATAATGATGCAGTGATTATAATTAAATAATAGTATTTATGGTGCTGGCAAAATGGTTCAGCAGTTAAGAGCACTGACTGCTCTTCCAGAGGTAGTAGTGGTCAATCCCCAGCAACTACATGTTGGCTCATAACCATTTATAATGGGATCTGATGCCCTCTTATGGCACACAGGTAAACATGCAGACAGAGCACTCATTCATTAAAAATAAATAAATAAATAAATAAATAAACCTTCAAAGAAAAGCAGAAATCTTAAAAAAATAGATAAGTAAGAGAAAGCCAATGAAAATAAAGACCCAGATGTCTGAAAGGGCATCAGCGAAGACAGTCCTAGAAAGATAACAGAAAATACATGGTTAGCAGGTGAGAAACTCTGAGGTACACAAGACAGAGACCACTCCATTTTGTATTAGTTAGCGTGCTAGGTATCTGTTTACACTGCATTTCTCTTGATCCAGTGTTAAAGGAAATTCTATTCTTCCACAAAGATAATGCGTTCCAAAGAAAGAAATACTAGAGCATATAAAGAAATTAATCTTATCTGATCTTAATAAACTTTAATAACTTCCCACAGGACATTAGCTAGTGACCATTTTCTTCTACAGAAAGGTTTAAAGACTGTCGTGATAAATGACTGACTGAAGGAAGCTTTGCCAAAATATGTGCATGCTTGCTGCAGTCTAAGTATCTTAAGCCCAATCTATGTTTTTAAGTATATGGAAGAAACAGAGGCAGAATATTTGGGCTTGACTGAGTTTCCAGTAAGAGAATCATGCTGTGTAACAATTACCTCCATTTTTATTTCCTTCTTATAAGAAGGAGAAGGTTCATGAGATTCCGGAAGTAAATGAGTTTGAGCATATTATTAATAAACTCAGTGTCACCAATAATGTGTCAAAGGTCAAAAGTCAAAGTATTTCCACTTGATGTCATTTTACCAACAATTTTCCCAGATTTGAACTTTATTCTTTACCCTCCCTGTGTCTTCCATTATCCCTAACAAAGGGATTCTGCTCTGCATGTATTGAGCAGCACAGAAATCATCCTATCTGGAGGGAATTAGAAATACCCTTGTGAAGTTTCTGACAGAGATTAACAAAAGATAAAGTCACCAATCCACCTGACTCCTAATGACCCAGAAAATAAGTAAATACTATCAAGAAATTTACAATGTTGCTTTATCAAGAAATTTACAATGTTGCTTTTGGCATTTTTAGTGACTGTTCATTTTATAAGTGAGCTTATTTTATGTAGGGGAAGCCCAGCCCAAGGGGGCGTGTTCGCCTCCGGCTAATGTTTACATCTAAATCTGGTGGGTGTGAGCCCTGCAGGTCCCTTTTGTACTTTCAATTTCATCGCTGGATCCCTGGTGTTGTAAGCTATTACCTCATTACAATTTTATGTTTTCAGTAACTGATTACCATAACACATGGACAAGCAAATATGTTATTCTTTGGTCAGATACATAGAAGAACACATAAATCAAGATTATTCCTATGTTATAGTTTATGTTGTAAAAGTTGATTACATGGTTAATCTAAGGCAAGTAATGTGGGTTGTTACATTGTTCTCTTTTTTTCCAGTATATCAGATACAATTGCTATTCGATTATCCTAACTTCTTAAACAAAGGAATGATCTGTGCTTGGGCAAATAGTATTTTACTGTATAACAGTTTTTCCCATTTTTATAATAATAATAATTATTATTATTATTATTATTATTTTCCACCTCCTCCTATTTCCCATTTCCCCTCCCCCTCCCTCTCCAGTCCAAAGAGCAGTCAGGGTTCCCTGCCCTGTAGGAAGTCCAAGGTCCTCCCCCCTCCATCCAGGTCTAGGAAGGTGAGCATCCAAACAGACTAGGCTCCCACAAAGCCAGTACATGCAGTAGGATCAAAACCCAGTGCCATTGTCCTTGGCTTCTCAGTCAGCACTCATTGTCCGCCATGTTCAGAGAGTCCGGTTTGATCACATGCTCCATCAGTCCCAGTCCAGCTGGCCTTGGTGACCTCCCATTAGATTAGCCCCAATGTCTCAGTGGTTCTCTTAAAGGTAGGTTAAATACCAATGACTCATTGCAGTGAATAGTCTGTAGGTGGATTGAACAAAACGGTGTACTGAGTGACATACAGCAGCTACTGATGTCACTAGTATGAAAGAAGAGATGTTGGAAAGAAGGAAGGAAAAGATGGGATTTTTTTGTTTTTCTGTAAGTTTGTTTTGTTTTTAATTAATTTTGTGACAGCACACCACAGGGGTGAGGGCAGAATATGGAGAGACTAGGAGGTGAGTAGGATTGGGGTGGATGATGTGAAATTACCAAAGAATCAATAAAGAATTGTGCTTTTTTAAATTGTAGGTTAAATAAACAGGCTGAACACAGAGTCTTAAGTCTTAGGTGACCTCAAGGTGAATTATTAAATCTGACTGTGAGGTACAACAAAAATGCCAGTCTTTAAGAATGCAAGAGGTATTCTTATCATAATGCATTGCCCCAAGAAAGCAAATAATTCACAAGTTCCAGAAAACTTCCTAAACTAAGAAGATTCACAAGGCCCCTCAGACACAGATGCTGTAATGACTGCCTTCAGAAGTTCACTCTGACCTGTAGAGAAGCTTGCAAGCTGTGCAGAGAATTCCATTCCAGAGTCACAGCTTTCTGGAGTCATCACCATCCTCTGGTGGGATTTCAGAGATGCAGTTGCCTGTGGGTTGTTTTGTTCTTATGAGTAACACCTAACCACTCACATACATCAATTCTTTGGTTTGCCAACTCGGACATTTGCGCTATTACTCTGGTGTGTCCTTGGTTTACTAAATGGGACCAGTAAATGTTTGTGTCGTATAATCCCAGGAAATGTCTCAGACAACAAGGCAGTACTCACTATAGTCTATCTTTGGTTGTATCTAAAGTGATATTTCCTCCATTAGTACTGCTATGCATCTTTGATTTTTAAATGATGACTTTTATTATATTTTTCATCATTGGCTGTGTTCTCATGTATTATAGTTTTTATGTTGGTCTGAATGCATATTTATGTTTGATTTTTATACCTGGTTTTACAGAATTTCTCCTTTGGTTCCACTGATTGAAATGCAAGCAGATGTATATCAGCAGTATGTTACATTTGTTAGTTCTTACTCATGGTAGAAAACATTCTTGGAGATTTTTAATTTGCTTATTTTATTCTATACCAACAAAAAATAGCTGGGTTGGAATTTTTCAGGTTCTCAAAAGGGCCAGATACTCAGGCCCCATTATTTTCTTTATGATAATAGTAAAGAATGTGGCTTTACAAACAAACTATAAAGATAATTTAAATTCAAACTCTACATCCTAAAGTAAAATTAGATTATGTTTTTAATTTTACAGATTCTTAGAGGATTTTCCTTTCTTGTGGTTTAGATGGAGATAAACATGCTGTCTTGTATCCTTCCTGGGCTCTAGGGTAAGCTTCTATACCTCTCCTTTCCATGAAGATGTGCAGTTTCTCCCAATATAGGATCAATTTTTATCTTTCCCTGTAGTGAATCCAAAGATGTCGGCTACCTTTGCATATGCATTGCCCTCTGTTGTGTCCAGTACAAGACTCACTCTCAGCCCACTACAGTATGAATTTCTCACCCCACTCAGTCATAAATTTCTACTTTCATTTGTATTCCCTGATTACTCATATTGCTGTAAGACTTCCCTTGCTTTTTTACTGCATGAGCTGCTCATTTTCAAGAACATTTGCATATGCAATCATATTAAAAATATCTAAGTGTTTACTGGGTGGTGTATTATTTCATATGTTGAAATCTTAACTACTAACACAATTTTAACAATTGTGAAGCTTTGTGGGGGTGTTGGATTGGATCATGAAGTTAGATCACTCATGAACACATCAGTGCCTTCATTAAAGAAACCCCAAAGACTACCCATGTCTTTCTTACCGTTGCAAGAACACACCAAACCAATATCCTTTATGCACCTGGAAAGAGAATTTTACCACTCAACAAATCTGCTGGCAAATTAATCTTGGTCATTCTAGCTTCTAAAATATAAGAAATGTATTGCTGTTGTTTTTAAGTTATGTCTATCTCTAATGTGGTGCAATTCAAGAGTTATAATACTTATAATGTATTGTTATTACAGCCTAAATGGTCAAAGACAGATAATTGTAACGTCTGTTCTAACCCTATTGATTCAACTCAGAGTCAAGCTATGATGTTTCGACTTAGTGTCCTTTAAGATACATCAACACTCAGTACTTCCTTGTTTTCAATATGCCTTTT
Source organism: Microtus ochrogaster (assembly GCF_000317375.1). Taxonomy (NCBI): domain Eukaryota; kingdom Metazoa; phylum Chordata; class Mammalia; order Rodentia; family Cricetidae; genus Microtus; species Microtus ochrogaster. Next base: position 3,463,524 of record NC_022016.1, read on the forward strand.
TTTATTTTTGTCTTTGTTATACTCTGTACTTCTTCAGTCTTTTGAAATAAAGTATCATAAATCATCATTAAATTTTTTTACTATAAAACTTCAAAATATGGTGTGACGAATAAAAACTTCAAATGTCACTAGCATCTACCAAGTTCCAGACTGTTGAGTTACACCAAAAATAAGTTATAGGAACAGTCTTTGTGTTACTGAAGCAGGCATTATCCCCAAACTTGAAATGCAGCTCAGACAACCCACCCCACTTCCACAGTGAGTAACTTCTCTAGAAATATGCTAAATAAGGTCAGAATCCCATTAGCACTGTTGACTAGGAAAAGTTCCTTCATTAGTGCTGGCAGAGATGAGAACTTGAAGTCTAGAAAGTCAATAATGCATTATGTTACATAAACTATAGAAAGAGCCTATTGACTTTGTCATTTAAAAAGGTTCACTTCGAGAGGCTTACACCAGGGTGTCAAAAAGCCCTTACGTCCCCAAAAGTCTCCAAGTGAGGCAGAATATTAGCTATAGGGTCCTGTTCTGAAAAAAAAAAAATGTCGGAAGGGGGAAGAAAATGGAAGATACATGGTGAAGTGAAGAAGTTTGGAGATATTGAATGTAAAAGTACAGAGCATAAACAGATGATCATAGAAGTGGACAGGACTGTGTACATATTTTCAAATATCAAGTAGAGACATATAACAAAGCATCACTTCAGCAGTGTGTTAGAAACAGGGGAACAAGCTGGATCAACTAACAAAGTTAATTGCTTATCCTTGGCTATCAAAGCCTCAGCATCATCAGCCCTTCAGCTCATAGCCCAGCTCCCTCACACTGCTTGATTCTGATTGAAGACTTTCTCTCTGTCTGCCACTGAGCCACTGGGAAATTACTTCTGGCAGAGAGTTTTCTGCATCTGAACCTCATGTCTTATCGACATATTTGCTCAGATTTTCTGTTTCTACTCTGGACCACATAGCTCTTTTCAAAGGCAAATTCTGATTTCTTTTGAACATTCTTTCCTGGCACTTTGGAATTTTTCCTTCAGAAACTTTTCACAAAATCATTAAGTAATTATATTTACTATTTTTATTTATTCTACTTAAGTTGTTAATTTATAAAGGCAAGAATAGTCGGTTCTCAGTTCTTGAAGAGTCTCTGGTATTTGATAGAACATTTTGTGGAGAATAAATGAAAAGAATGAGAAACAAAGATACTTTTTCTGAAAAGGGAAAACTTAAATAGAATTCATTATGTACGGAATAACTTAAAATGCCAATCAATTCTAGAAAAATCAAGAAATACTAAAAAGTCATAGTTTTTTTTAAGACTAAGTTTTAAGCTGGGTATGGTTACATACAACTTAGAAGCCTGTAATCACTGCACTTGGAAGGTGGAGGCCAGAGGATCAGGTGTTCAATGACACATAGTAGATTGAGAAGAAAAAACAAGCCAAAATACAGTCTGTTATTTACTGTAGAGAAGGAGAAAAAATGAATAGTATTGGTAATGTTTTAACATAAGAAGACAGAAGAAAATATTCAGTATTTAGGATGAGTAATTTTTTTCTAAATTTTTCTTTTCTTTTTTAAAAAACTGTCTTTTTTCATTTTACATACCAATCGCAGTTTCCACTCTTCCCATTCCCTCCACCTACCCCTACCCCACCCCCATACACTCCTCTGAGAGGGTAAGGCAGATTGCTTTGGGGAAGGTCTATGACCCTCCCTACTGTATCTAGGTTGAGCAAGACATCCAAGCAAAGAGAATAGGTTCCCTAAAAGCCAGTACAAGTAGTAGGTATAAATCCTGGGTGCCACTGTCAGAAGCTCTGCAGTCTGCCCCAGCCATACAACTGTCACCAACATTCTGAGGAACTAGTTTGGACCTATGCTTATAGGTGGAACTGTCTTTGAAATTTCTTGTTTCGTGGAAAAGTCTGCTGGATATTATCAGCCTATAGGCTGAAGATGAATGCCTCAACATTACAGAAGAACTCTGGGAGACTGTCTAGGCAATGAGATGTCTCTGTTAATTCTAGAGTTTTGGAAGCTGCTTACAATACACTTCCTGTTTACTTAGGTAATATTATATTCTTCTGGAGTTTTTGATGGAGTGGAAGAATAGATAATTATAATTATAGTTTTCCTTAGTTATGATAAAAGATAAAGTAGTTATAAATATTGGAATTGAAATTCTGGCTTGATACCTATTTTGTTATATGTAATTTTACTATGCTAAAGTTAAAGCCTTCCTTTTCGTTTAGACAGAAAAGGAGAAGTGATATGGGATTCCCGACCATACGCTGTTAATATGTTTTATTGCCATTGGTTAATAAAGAAACTGCTTTCAGCCAATGGGTTAACAGAATATAGCCAAGCTAATAGAGATATAGAGAGAAAGTAGGCAGAGTCAGGAAAAAGCCATGTAGCTGCCTGTCTGTCTGTCTATCAATAGATAGCTAGATAGAAAATATCTATATACATGTATATAGATACACATATAAATATACATACATACACATATGTATACATGTGTAAGTATACACACACATGTATTTATATACGTACCTACACACAATTGTGGGGAGAACGGCTGAAATTTATTAGAAATGACTTACTTGCTGTGGTCTAGATAATCTAATAATGGCTGCTTAAAAATAGAAGGACCAAGAACAGAGTAGTTTTTTAGTCCAGGAAACTGTTTGTCTCTGCTGGTTTTCAGTATATGCCGGAATTCTAAAGAAGTAAGGTGTAACGCTAGTGAAGAAATAGACTTGCCAGAAAGAGCAAGCAGGCAAAGAGAGAAGTTTTTTCTTACATGTCTTTTGTATAGGCTATGGATATTCTCACTTCAAACAATTTGGATTAAAGATTTATCTTCCCACCTTAAATATTTGCATTAGAAGATGGTCTTCTTACTTCAAATGATTTAGTAACAATAACTCCCTCACACACGCATGCCCAGTCATTTGCGTTTTAGTTAACTCCAGATGTAGGTTGTCAAATTGACAACCAAGAATAGCCAACTCAGTTGCTCCATCCTCTCTCATCTTTCAGGAGCACATATTTCCTAAGGCAAACAACTGGATTATTGTTGTCTGTCTTCAGCATTGTTTGGTAGAGAAAAAAGTATAAGTCATTTAGGTGATTGCTTAACACATAAAGAAAAAACTTTACTTCTTCACAGAGTGGTCAAACCCCCAAATAAGAATTTTCTGCCTTGAGTTCTTTGAGCCATTGTTTTTAGTGTGTTAGTGGAGAAGTGACTGATCCAACACTCTTCTGTTGTTTGCAGTTTCATTGTGGAGAATTCTTAATGGTCATCATTTTGACATCACAAAGTTCCAGGATGAGTGATGAGTGTAGGGTTTATTGATTTTATCTGTTTTTAGATAATTTTTTGTTTTATGAAAGATATTTGTCAGTTTATTGTATGAGGAAATGTCTACATTTTAACTCTGTGTGGCAGCTGCTAAAGAAATATTGTGAAGTATTTGATTTTAAATCAGAAGCCTTGAAGCCCAAATCAAACTAAGAGAATAGACTAGAAAAAGATACAGAACTATATTAAGAGATTTAGGTAAATAATTCAGTATTTTGCTTCCTTAAACCACACCTCCAAAAATAAAGCTCCAAAAAAAGACGTTATTATTTTTTTATTGTTATCTAAACAGTCATATTGAAATTAAAGCCTTTAATCCTTTTCCAAAAAGGTGTTTCCAAAAGTATGAGCCTTCTGGGAAAAGTTAGAAGTAAGTGACATTTGTGTTCTGAGAACCTACTGTTGTCAGCATAGTATCCCTATTAAGTGATTCACATAAGAAATATTGAATCCTAATTGTGATTCTGAGTCTTCCCAAATCTACCCTGCAAAGTCCCTGTGAGGAAAGCAAAAGACATTATCAGTTAACTCCATGGGCTTCTTTCTTTTAATACAGTTACATTTTTGTCACTTTAGCTTGATATTAAAATTTCTTACAATTTGTTAAAGATGATGTCATTTAGAATATTCTGTCATAGGAAGAAACAAGAGGGCCTATTAAATGAACGTCAGTAGTAGCAATTTTGCTTTTATTGTAGCCATCCGTGAAATCACGATGAACAATACTGGACCCAAAGATGTTCTCTGTTCTAACAATAACAGGTTAAAAACAAATGTCTTTTCAGAGATATGGGTGTCTGTAATGATTCACTGTCAGATGCCAGGGCTGTTGTTTTCCTGCATTAAGAAGGATGCATAATTTAGACCAAGATAATCACCAGTGATGCATACAGCAGATATTAATTTGAAAATTTAATAACTAAAGATTGAACTACTTGCTTATGAAGCTACAGCTTCTAAATTATATTGAGTCATTGGTAACAAGCGCTCAGGAGCTCCAGTATGCAAAAGAATATTAAAAGATACTTTGTGTCCTCTAATTAAAATTTCAGCAAAATGGAGTCATGACTACAGATCTGATATTATCTGCGGATAGAAGGAAAATCAGAAAACAGAGCCAGGAAGACAACAGAAGCTGGAAACTGTGGCCTCCATAGAAAGATGTCTTTCTCCAAAGGGTAGAAAATTCCCTGGGAATTAGAAAAAAACTAACAGTAGTTGTTGGCATTATAGACAACGGAAATACTGTTGTCTCCCCCAATTTGGACAAAGCTTTGTTTTGTTTGTTCAGAGTGAAGTGGAAAGTGGGAAAAATTGAAAGCTTAGTACAAGTTTGTAAGTGAACTCTGAATGCGTTTAAAATGTTTGGTATTGTATTTTTTAAAATAAATTATTTTTTATTTGATGGTTTGTGGGAAAAGCATGAAGACTTTAGGAGATAAAAGTCAACATAACAGGAATTGGAGAGACTCAAGGAGATCGACAGACTTCATATGTATAACTCTATCTATGAAACTGAGGTAAATATATGAATTATTACTGACACATCCTACACCTCTGAGCCATGGGTTTCGAAAGCAATTGGGTATATTCGGGGAAAAGGCAATTTTTATTTTTTGTTGTTGATATCTTTTCTGCAAATTGGTAAAGGTTGGCTGAAATTTCCCTGAACACTAGTGGTTAATGAGATAATATGAAGGCAAACGAGAATAATCGTGCCTGTCTTCAGTAACACACCCCTTCTTAATCTTCCTAAGCAGAAGTTATTCTTCTATGGGTTGTAACTATTTCCCAGGACCTAGCCAAATGATAAAGTGAGACCCAGGCAAGGTCACATTCGTAATTAGAAAATACAAAATATATTACATATGGGCTGCCTTCACTTCTTCACTTCATTAATCCACTCCACTTTCCCACTGACTGAACAAACATCCTCAGAATCCTCCTCAACAGAAGGCTTTGAAAATCATTCTCATTATCCAGGGGTGGCATGCAAGAATGCTAGACACATAGCAGGGTCATTCTGGACTTTTCAGAAATCACTGAAGTGTTCTTATGCAAGAACAACAGGGAATGGTGTAGAGAATAGAGTACGGGGTCCTGTTCAGAAGTCGGTCTCCAGCCTTATCTCTTAATTAACACCTTTGTGATTTGGGAACTATAAATAGCATCTGATATTCTTCAAAAGTAAAGAAAGCATTCCAGAAATACTTTTACAATCAGTGTAGCAAAGTGCAGTCAGTGGTGACTGGAGTGATGGCTCAGTGGTTAAGAGTTCTTACTCTTCCTCCACAGGACTCAAGTTTGGTTCCAACATTACACTTACTGAAGCGTAAACTCTACAGGATCTTCCTTCCTTTTTTGGCCTTCTTGGATACTTTGACTTATGGGCACTTTTACACACACACACACACACACACACACACACACACACATACACACACACACACACTGTTTAAGAATAAATTCAGTCATTAGAAAATACACAGTGGAATCTGTGATGCCGGGGGAAAGATCTAGCATTGCATTAAACTCTGGGAATCATAGTCCAGAGCCTGCATTAGAGTAATGAGCCAGCAGAAGTACCTATGACTGAGCTGCTGAGCTGTAATTACCTACCTCTAAACCGCTTTCTCTCCTGTAGTTATCCTTAAACTGAATCACCCTCAGAATCTTCTGGGGCTAAGGTAGGAGGGAGCTTGTTAAAACACTGATTGCTAGTCCCCACCCACAAAATTAGATCCCTAAGTACAGAGCTAGAGTCTGAGAATCTGCAGTTCTAACAAGTTCCCAGTAATATTGATGATGCAGGGCCAAGGGCAATACTTTGGAAATGTCTGTCCGTTCCATATCCTATATTTAAATGTAGTCCATTCCTTATGTCTTCTAGGGAGCATCTGAAATAAACCCTACCTCAGAGAGTTCCCATTTCCCCAAACTATTACATTTCTTCAGTTCTCCCTAAATCCTATGAGGCTTAGCAGATCCCTGGTTTAGAAAGTTTTGCATTTGTATTTGCCTTACCGTCCCAGAGAGACTGGAAAATTTCTTGAGGCTTTGCTTTTATGAATTTTTGTATCTTTATCACTAGTGGCACAGGTCTGCATAGACCAATAAAGCATACACCTGTTTTATTGCTTTCAACTTCCTTCCACCAAAGTTGGTCTCTTAAATGACTTTGAAGATACTGTAGGCTTCTGCCCAAAGGAAGACAAAAAATGCCTTAGGCATAATTTTTGTTCTGTCTAGCAAACACGTCACCATACTGTTGTGTTTCCAAGAGAGGCTCCTTCCTCTGGACACGGCTACTTGTTATTGTTGTTCTGTTACCACCATCACCTTTTCCCTACAGAGATTTTTGCCCTCCCCCACCTCCCTCTTTAGTTTTCTTTGCCTAAAGAACCCCATATTAAGTTCAGTCTTTTCCTTTATTTTTATAATGAAGAATAGGCTATAACAAAATGGGAGATTTGTCAAAAGGGGTATGCCTTATGTCAAGAGAGTCCATAATTAAGTTCAATATTTTCCTTAATTTTTATAGAAATGAAGAATAGGCTATAAAGAAATGAGATATTTGTCTAAAGGGCTATGCCATATAGGAGGAATTCATGAAAAATATTACTTCATAATTTACAGTTCAAACTCAGAGACCAGATTCCTGGATTTTTGACTTGTCTCCAGAGAGCTTCTCTAAGGCTAAGTCCTGCTACTTATTAGAAGAAATCTATTGCTTGCTGGTTGGATTGTTAAAGTCTCAGAAGGAAAGCCTACCCCAACCAAGTTATCAGCCTGCCTCAACCCCATCTCTTTCAGGGATCTGAAAGTGAAAATTATTAATTTGGGGGGATGGGAGGTCAGTCTTGACTCTAATCAAAAGAAATACTTTGGTTCTAAGACTTCATCAATATAATCCAAGTATCTGAGCATCAAAACAATCCTTACATGCCTATCATTCTGTATTTTAAACTACCTGAAACTGCAATATAAATTATACATACAAGTCTCAAGGAGCATCATAAAACTGGGGGAGGGGGACTATGAGATCCAGAGAACCAGAAAGCCTTGTTGAGATTGCATCTCCTAGAAATCACAGGAAAGCTATATTCACAATAATTCAACCATAGAGCTTTCTAAAAAAGACCCAAATAATAATAATATCAGTAGATGTGCTACCATATAAAAGGAAAATCTCACAGAGCTCCACCATAGACAAAGGACTACAGGCAATTGATGACTATTGAGAGATGGAGAGTTAGCTGTTGTCAGGAATGATTCTTCTAATTATCTATCAATACCAAATGTTCATCCCTGAAATAATATATAAAAAAGCTTTACAATATGGATTCAGCTGTTTGTTTTTATATATTTATGCATTTATACACATATGTAACAATAATAATCAAAGCAAAGAATTTCTATTAGAGAGAGACTGAGGTGAGGACATGGGAAGACGTCGGAGAAGGAATCATGGGAGGGATTAGAGAAAAGGGGAGGGAAGGGAAACTGGTATAACTATATTTTAACTATTTTTTTTTTACTTGAAAAAGCAGCCATTCTTTTTTGAGTATCTCTTTATGAAGAATTTTAAAAACCAAAACAAAACTCTTTAGCTCTGTTTTACCCATGGCCATTTCTTTCCACACAGCCAACTATTGACAATGTGTTCATAAATAAATGCACACAGGCAATGCATATTAATTTGACCCATTATTATCCATTTATAGATTGCTATGTGTTGGGAAACATTTACATAACATCAACAGTATTCTTGACTTTCCAGCCTTCCCTCTGTTCCTAATGCTTGAAGGCAAGTCAGACAGCATCAAGAAAATTTAACAGCAGATCAAAATCCTTGAGTCTATTTGGCCACACAATGGGTCAGCCCTTCATCAGTTTCCCTCCCCTCCTGAATAATTATGTGCTTTGCATCTGCTGATGTTGTTATCCAGGCACCTGCAGTCCTCGCTTGGAAGGCCCTGCCTTAAGCAAAGACCAAAGGATGGAGCCAGCACAGTTTGTCCCTATTGCTTATTTGTTAAGATGAGCTGGTCCATCTGTCTGCATGCCACAGACCCCGGGTGGCAAAAAGCAATAAAAGGCAAGTGCTCTCTGACAGCCCTCTCGGCATAACACTGGCGTGAGCAGAGGTTATTATCCTGTAATGCCACTGTTATTTCCAACAGCCCCCAATGGATCTTCTGACTGTGCAAGACAAAGAGGCAGACTCTTAACACAGCCTCTGTGTTTTGTAAGGGGCAGCAGTATGCTACACTTCCAGAATGGCTTTTCCCATCTATCGATTAGCATATTGACTGCAATTTGAGGCCTCTTCTTCCATTGAAATAGTCCGTGGGGTGTTTACTTAATAAATCTAATCTCAGATTTATCCAAGACCACTGCAGGGAGAACTTGGCTTATGAGCTTTCTGTTACATCGGGGAGAGAAATAGACCAGAGGATGAACATCTCCAGTTCTAGTGTTACCACTAAGTTGCTATCTGACCTCGGACCAATACCTTATCAGGCTATCTTTTCTATAGTCAAGGTCTGGCCCCAAAAAGCTGACAACTCAAAGGATTCTTGTTTGAATATTTGCAGATCATGTGAGTTGCAGCATGCACTGCTTGAGAAGGTCCCCAGAATAGCAAGCAAGTAATTGCAATGTATATTCTGACATCAGCAGCTGTAGTAACAGAGACAGCCCCTCCCCGGGCTTCCTCTTTAAGGGTGATATGCCAGAATGAGAAACAAAATTACTGCGTCTGTTCAGCAAATTCCTCTTGACAAAATCTTTAAGCGTTGACAAGAGTAATATACTGAAAATTAGTTTAGAAGTGTTTCAAGTTTCAAAAATCAATCAAAATCAAATTAGGCTCTGAAGACGCTTGCCTTTTGAGTTTTAGAAAAAAATAAAGATTCGCTTCAGCAACTCTGGAAAGTGGCTTTGACCCTGAAAGAGGTGACTGTCACAGAGAACATGATCGTTCTTCTTTGAATCTACATCTAGGGCCCTTCCAAGGACTTTACCAACTACTCCTTTGTTCTACAGTCCCTGGCACTAGTGAACAACTTAACAGTTGACTTGTATCTTTTCCCTATTTCTCTTCCTTATTACTACTAATGTCCCCATTCAAGGCTTAAGTTGAAAAAATATAAAGGAAAAAAAAAAACTGGTTTTACTTCCATGGATAGTAATAAGGCTTTGTGGTAAGAAAAAGAATAATGACTGGCCTACGGCTTCCTCTTTTAACTCCATCTGACTGTCAAATGCAAACAGGTATTTCAGGATAAAGAGAAGTGTGCTTCTTTGAAGTGAATAATGAACTCGAGTTTCTGTGTCTGTCTTAGTCATTTACCTCAATGGTAGCTTATAAGAAGGCTTGTTTCTCAAAAGAAGGCTTGTTCCTCATCTAGAAGAAGTGATTGCTTTGACAAGTTTATCCTCAAATTCAGTTGCTCAGGTACTGACAGAGTCATTCACCTCACGATAGATAGATAGATAGATTGCTTTGACAAGTTTATCCTCAAATTCAGTTGCTCAGGTACTGACAGAGTCATTCACCTCACTTTTCTGATTGACCTTCCCCTTTTCTGAAAGGCTTTTGGGAGATTTGGGAAGGTTTATCATGAGTCCTTAAATTATGCTGACAGCTACAGGCAGCCCACAGATGACCTCCTGTCTTTCCCCTATTGTCTGTCAGTGTGTTTGTGAAGTTGTTGTAGCTAAAAGGCCTCTTGAAAGCCTCACATATCTGAGTCAAGGGTGCGATTCCTCAGGGTTTTGTTTGTTTTTTTTTTGTTGTTGTTGTTGTTTTTTTTGTTTTTTTCCTCCTTTATGTTCCTTGTTCTTTGAAATTTGACCTCTAAGAGTTTATGCTGGAGCCTAGAATTCCTTGTTGCTTAAATATTTTGCTGAACTATGTTTGATTCTGATGAGGGCCTTTTAATCATCAGGACTCTGACAGGGAGCTGAAGAATGGCTATTAGTGCTTGGGTGTGGATTTGATGATTCTGTTAGCTGATCTGCCTGGCTGGGATGCCATCTTTCTTGAGGATACACACAGATCATCTTCGAGTATATTAGCACTGTGTACCTACATACAAATCTGTATATATAATACAATGATAATAAATAAATCCTGCTTCATATCTCTTAATAAATCAGCCATTTCTGGTAGCATGAAACAAAAAAATAAATAAATAAAAAACCAGCCTGTTCAAGAGAATAAACTTCTTTCATTTTTGGTAGGAAAATAGGGAAATAATTGCTGGCCATTTTTCAATGTTAGACTTTAATATACCCAAGTCATAAGTGCTCGAGGGCAACTTCAACTAAGCTGACATGGCCTCCATTATATATAGAATTTCCTCCTTTATTTTTAGTTGTTTATGTTTAGAACATTCAATTACAGAACAATAGAATAATTTCAGATGTTGAAAACAAAAACTGGAGCATTTATTCATTACTCTGAAGAAATCCTAAGTAGGTAGGGTAAGAGAGTAAAGAAAATGCAGGCACTGCCTTCCCAACCTCGCTTCTCAAGGCTTCAAGGTTAAGAGGGATATTAAGGAGATCACCAGGACAACACAGGGCCTGGCAGTGATAGCTCTAGTCTGGACTTCTGTGGTGTTTGCATACACACGCTGTCTCCCATTCCAGTGAATGAATCAGAAGAGGACAGCAGTCCACGCTGATGGTTGCCCCATGGCATCCTGGTCACTGAGTCCCTCTACAGAAGCCGGGGTTGCCTGATATATTTCCTCCTCACACAGCGTATCCTGACTCAGGTATCCTGCCTGCGCATGCAGGCTGAGGGAAAGCTTAGAGTATCTTGCCTGAGGTATTCAGTAGTAGGTGTTTGCAGGTTGAGGAAGGGCTGTGTTTATACTCATTATGTAAATTTGTTGCAGGTGTCCTATTCAATGACTTCCCTGTGGACTCTGACATTTCAATCTGAGTTTATTGCCATGCTTTTATGAGCAAGTAATAATTACATATCCGCATTAAATATCTGTTTTGCAAACCAAAACCATAATCTTTTCATGTCTTCACTTTTGGTTTGAGAGCTCTTCTCCCTCACCTCACTATGCTGAAATACTGACCATATGTTTTATAAATATCCATGTGCCTTTGTTTAAGTTTTTATCAATTTATGTGTGACATTTCTACAATTACTTTTCATAGTCAGTCATCACTTGTAAAACAAGTCATTGGAGTTATCTTCTGCCTATTTTATATACTGTTCCAAAGATATACACGTAACTACCTACCTACACACAGACACAGACACACACACACCCTGCATATAGAAACACATTTACCTCAGATTTTTACCACAAGCTTTAACCAATGATTTAAAATTACCATCTCATCATCTCTACCAGAGTATTTTTAATTATTAAGAGTTGATTAACTTTTCAAATTGCCCATAATTTCATTTAGGTTTCTAGAGTTTTTCTTTTAATATGTATTCCCATAACGGACAATATGTTGTTTCCTTACTATTTATAGTATATTAGCGCTCACCCTTCTCATGCACATACCAGGTACTCTAGACACATAAAGAGACTTATATGAGCTGTCATTTTTTGCACAGCTAGCTCTGTTTTGGTAAGTATCATGTGCATGTGTACGTGATGTGATATATATATATATATATATATATATATATATATATATGCATATGATTTTGTGAGTGTGTAGAAACCAAAGATTGACATAACCTACCTTCCTCAGATGCTCTTCGCCTTTCTATTGACACAACTTTAGTCATTGAAGCTGTAACTAATTGACTCTGCTGGATTAGCAGAGCAGCATACCCTAGGGATCCTCTGTCTAGACTCCTCAACCCTCAGTGCTAGGCTTATATGTTCATGTAAACATATCTAGCTGTAGATAGGTAGATAGATAAATGGATAAGATAGATAGATAGCTATAGATAGATGGATAAGATAGATGATAGATAGATGGATAAGACAGATGATAGAAGATAGATAATAGATAGATGATAGATAGATAGATAGATAGATAGATAGATAGATAGATAGATAGATAGATAGATAGATAGATAGATAGATAGAAGTAGGGATAGGGATAGGGATAGGGATAGGGATAGGGATAGGGATAGGGATAGGGATAGGGATAGGGATAGGGATAGGGATAGGGATAGGGATATGGTTATAGATAGGTTCGTGCTCTGGATCTGAACTTAAGTCTCATGTTGATACAGCAAGTACTTTACCAATGACGTCATTGGCTTATCACTTCACAACTATCTTCAGAGCCAAACATATCCATACATGAACTTAATATGTCTCAATAAAGTCTCAACAAAGACTGGATCTAGATACATATTAGAGAAACCAATATACTTTTTTATCCTTCTCTCCCAGCATAGAAAAATAACTCAGTGGACAGTTGTGTACTGAGTCATTTTCAAATGAAGTAATGGGAGGAAATATATATATATGACAATAGTAATAATCATAATGTATCATATTCAAATTGTCTTCAAAAATGTTCCGGCAGCTTAATAAGTATCACATGAGCATTTGGAAAATTCAAATACAGACAAAGATAAATTAAAATTCATTTAAAGTCAATATAAAACTAAATTTAAATATCATTTCCATATAATTATTTTTCTGTGTATAACAGCAATATTTTACTTAACAAAGCTTTTATAAGTATATCAGTTTTAGTGCCTTTTTTCTTATACATTAAAGTTATATTCTAGGAGATACTTTCTTCCCTGGCTCTAAACTTTTGTTTAAAAGTATGTTTCTTAATGTCTGTGGAATATGTTAGTCGTGAATGTACATGAATATATTTAATTTTTTTCTGACAGTTCCTTCTTTTATTTAACTTATATAGATTCTATGAATTAATTAGTTGTGTGAGACTATGATAACTTTTAGGAGGAGACATTATATCAAAATCTTGAATAGATATAAAAGTATATAAGTAAATATATAAGTAGAGAGACAAAGAGAGACATGGAGAGAATATACAGAAAAATATAATCTAAATTTCATAACAGTCTCATTTTTCTCCTTTTGAGTATTTCTTGCATTAATTATGGTAAAAGGAAACATTTAGTTCCAATCAATTTTTATTCATCAATTATTTAAGGATAAAGTTACAGGAAATTAAACAAACTACTAGGAAATTACAATTAATACCTGGACTCATTTTGGCCCTTTCATCTCTCCTAACACATGCCATCTTTCCCACATTACTTTCCAGGTGTGTTTCCCAACCCTTCACGTCTCTCCATTCACTGAGCCATGTTGTAGGTCAGCACAGCATTTGGTCTCCGAAGCCCTGGGAGCAGTTATTTGTTGGAGCTTTTTGTATCCCATCTTCTTTTTTAAGGTAATGATATCTCAAAGACTTTTCCATGGATCATGGGTCCTATGTGGTAGAAGAGGTATCATGACATATGGAACTATGGAACCATATTTATCTTTTGCCTCTTTGGAAATATCAAACAAACCAATTTACTGAATGTTCTGGGGAGTTTTACAGCTAAATAATCCAAACAAAATCAATAGCAAATTTTAGTTTAGCTCAACCTGCAATTTACTAAGCTAAATCCTTTATTCTTGCAGAATATTTTCTGTATGTCTATTACGTGTGGCAGTCATGTATATGTGTGTATGAGTGACTACATTTGATATTTAGTTGAACTTGAGACTTGGAATATCTCCAAGAGAAATACTTTATATTGTATATTTCATATGATTTCTAAAGTAACTTCTAAATACTAGATAAAAATACCCATGGTATCAAATAGTTCTCCATGTAATGTAAATTATTACTATCTACAGTCAGTGGCATTCAAAATCCCTTCCATGGTGCCTAGGTGGCAATTTTCTAATTTCATACTCTGTTGCACTTCTATATCACTGAAAATCCAAGTGTCCTAAAAAGTTCTCTTGTCTAAATGCGTCATCATTTCTCAATATTTTTATGCCTTGATTTCTGCTTTTTTGGCCCTATGTACCTTCTTCAAGGATGATAGTTGATGTTCCACCCACAGAAAATATCAAAACTGTGCATTAGCAGTCCATCAGTGATCCGTCCTTTCTCTTCAGCTGTAAACGCAAACTCTAAAGGTTGAAGCATCTCTCCAACTCCATTACCCCTTTCTTAACATTCAGACATACTTTTATGTCTGAAATAAAAAAACTCAATGTCCCAAAACAAGGGAAATATACAGAGCTTCTATAATAGCTCTGTATTATTTAAATTATGTATTGCTACCAAAACCAAATCAAAACAAAAAAAAAAAAAACTTAAGTAGGAAAAGGTTTGTTCTGATTCAGACTCTGAAAGTAGTCCATCACTGAGAGGAAATCATGGTAGAAAGAACTTGAGACAAGTGCTCAGACTGCATCCACAATAATGAAACAGAGAGACAAATGCTAATACATAGCTCACATTTTTTTTTTATTTAGCTGAGGACAATTGCTCATAGAATATTACCACTCATATTTTGGTGGATCTCTACTATTGATGAATTGAATCTGGAAGCCCCTCACTGACATGTTCAGTGAATCATGTCCATTACATTTATAAACCTCAAGTTAGCAATGAAAAATTAATCACCATAGGTTCCAAGTAAAGTTTACCAATTATCATCTTTATTTTATAGGTGAGGAAACTAAAGTCCGAAGAGAGATTTTCAAAGTGAGGAAGCTAGCTCATCTCTTTATATAATTTTCATTTCACTGAACATTCTGTGAGCTTTCCTATCACTCTGATTACATTTCAAAGAGACAAGAGTAGAAGCAATAAGTGTCTAGAAACTTTCAGGAATTGCAAAATGGGGAAGAGTTAGCTCAGACACAAGAGGCTTTAACAAACCCTGACTGTGTTTATGGCATCATTTGCACCTGGCATATTCAGTGCAAATTTTTAGGGATTTAATTTAGCTTGCAAAGGAAGTTGTATAAACTCAGGAAATGTGGTAGAAAAAATATATGACAGAAAGCATGCTAATTGGAATCTATTAATCTCATAAAAATGTGTTGGCTTAAATTTCAAATTGTGGGGAATATTGGTTAAGTCTACTGTTCTGTGACTATTAACTCTGTAGTTCCTCAAGTGAGTTCCTTGTTGCTATATTTAAGACAAAATTTAGAATTTCTAGCTTCTGAAAAAGAGACACTCTTAAAATATGGATTTCAGTTACCATTATTTATTCCATTTATTTTATTGATGTGTAACACTATATAGAGCAACATTGTATCTGCTTCCTTATTTCCTAGAATTCTCAACATTGTGCCTATGGCATAGACAGGCAAAATCAAGGTAACATATGATAAGTAATTCTTTGAAGTATATGGAAATGAAAAGGACACTTTGGTATTTCCACTCTTGTGCTCTACTTCCTATGAAACCAGAGGAAATGCAACAAGGAGTGACTTAATGAGAGCATGAATTGGAAGGCATTATTCAGACATAGAACTGCCTTGGTATTGACAGATCAGACGCTTCCATGAGACTGGAGTGAAAAGGCAGCCATGAAGCTCTGTGAACACAGCTATATGGCTACAAAGCTATCCTGTTTTCCTGGCTTTGAGGAAGACAGGATTGCTCTCAATCCTGTTTCTTACTGTTATCTTCAATGAAGAATGGGGGCAGTGCCTGTATTATGTGAAGAATTATCTCATCTCCTCCAGCACCTGGCGCTGGGACAGGTTTGACTAGAACACTTTCGGAACGATTTATATATGGCTTGAGTGTATTATTTTCTATGGATAGATGGTATAAGATATTAAATGATGATGGAGAGTCTCCATTTTAATCTCAGTGCAAAACATTTCATTACGGTGAGAGATAATTTTATAAACATTCACTGGAAGTTATCTCTGCATCAGACATCATGTGATGCTCTGAAGCATGTGTAAAGGGTGAAGCCTTTTGCATCCAGAAACCACAGGCTTGCAGACATAATGTCAGGGTAGAACTGAAACATTTGAAGGAATAAATGTGGGGGGGCTATATTTTACTAGAAGTACACACTCATACTTTTGGGCAAAAGGAGGGCAGAAGTCCATTCAGAATCTCTGCTGATCCTCCTGGAACTCCAAAGGCTTGAAACTAAAGTGTCAAGCATCACTAGTGCTGAAAAAAAATGTTCATAGCAATCTTAAAGCATTCAGCTGAGTGAAAATAAAATCCATTTATAACTATATTCTGACATCAATGTGGGCCCCCTCTAAGTTCCAATAACACCATAGAGGAGAAACCTTGACCAGTGTCTGGGTCTAGTTTAGTGTCTGATAGTACAACAATGGATTTGCAAAGCAAATGAGAAAGGTAATCCATTAATATAAAATTTGTTTTGTAGTCAAGCATGTCTGGAAATCATGAGATTCATAATTAGGGGATCTGCCTAAGTGGCCATCAGCAGATGAATACACAGAGACAATGTGGTATAGATAAACAGTGGAGAGTTACTCAGAAAAGCAGGAGCAAAAAAGTCTGTATTGAAAGAAAGTAGATATAACAGGAAATAATTAAATTAATGTAAGTAAGTCAGACACAAAGATACAAACATCATGTTTCTTATCTGTGGATCCTAAGTTTTACATAGATATATAACATATACAAATATTTTATTATTTTATATGTATTCATTTATGTATATAAATATATGTGTATATGTGGATAATATGAAAATAAAAATGAAGCTGAGAGAAATAAAGAGGACTAGAAGCAAGTAGGAAGTGGATAAGGGGAGAATGTATGAATGAAATGGATCAAAAAATATGATAAACTTCTAAAAATCCATCCCTGTCTATGCTAAATATATGCCAATATCTTTTCAAAGTAAAGGATTGATAAAGTATAACATTTAAAATAAATAATTCAGAATTAAATATCACTCAATAAAGACATACTTTTACTAAAACAGATGATAAAAGCAGAAAGAGCACCCAAGGTGTGGTGATTCGAATAAAATTGGTCCCCATAGACCCATGTGTTTGAATGCTTTGCCCACAGGGAGTGTCACTATTAGGAGATGTGGCCTTGGAGTAGGTGTAGACTTTTTGAAGAAAATGTGTCACTGTGGGAATAGACTTTATGCTCAAGCTGCAGGCTCAGTGGTATATAGCCTCCTTCCATTAATGAAAGTCAAGATATAGAACTCTCCCAGAGGTCTGACAAAGGGTTGATCTCCAGAATACATAAATAATTCAAAAAACTGGACATCAAGAAACCAAATAAGTCAATTAAAATATACAGTCCAGACCAAAACAGAAAATACTCAACTGAAGAATCTCATGTGGCAGAGAAATACTTAAATAATGTTAATTGCCTTACCCATCAAGGAAATGCAAATCAAAACCACTCTGAAATT
Organism: Microtus ochrogaster; assembly: GCF_000317375.1. Lineage (NCBI taxonomy): Eukaryota > Metazoa > Chordata > Mammalia > Rodentia > Cricetidae > Microtus > Microtus ochrogaster. Next base: position 3,481,267 of record NC_022016.1, read on the forward strand.
TTATAACACCTGTAAGAATGGCCAAGTTCAAAACCACAAATGACAGGTTATGCTGAAGAGAAAGAGGACTAAGAGGAACACGCCTCCATTGCTGGTAGGAGTAAAAGCTTCTATTGTACTTTGGAAATCAGTGTAGTGGTTTCTCAGAAAACTGGAACTCAGTATACCTCAAGACACAGCTATACCACATATGGATACATACACAAAGGATGCTCAGTTGTACTACAAGGCACTTACCAACTATGTTCATAGCAATCTTATTTGTAACAGACAGAACTAGGAAAAAACTTACCTGTCCCTCAATCAAAGAATGGATAAAGAAAATATACTACACTTACACAATGGAGTATTACTCAACTGTCAAAAACAATCATATCAGGAAACTTGAAGGCAAATGGATGGAACTAAGAGTTCCTGAGTGAGGAAACCCAGACCCAGAAAGAAAAACAGGATGTATACTCACTCATAAGGGAATACAAACACTAAAGGATAGCAATGCTGTAATCTACAGACAACAGAGAGCCTTGATGAAAATAGATACAGAGACCCATAGCCAAACATCAGGCCACACTCAGGGAATTCTACTAAAAAGAGGAAAGAAGGATTGTAGATGCCAGAGGGGTCAAGGACATCACATGAAACCTCAGAGAAAAAACTAGTCTTGTTCTTAGGAACTCACAGTCTGAACCAACAACCAGGAAGCCTTAATAGGACCAACCTAAGCCCTGTACATATATGAAACAGTTGTGTAGCTGAATCTTGAGTTGTGGAATAGTTTTTTACACTGTGTGAAGATGGGTCACTGAGATACATCTTTGTTTAATAAAGAGCTGAATGGCCATTAGCTAGGCAGGAAGAAGTTAGGCAGAACTTCTAGAGATAGAGAGCTTTGGGAAGAAGAAATGTGGAATTGTCAGACAGAGAGGAGGCAGAATAGGGAGTATAGAGTAAATTTAAACTAGCCACATAAAAGAACATAGATTAATAAATATTGGTTAGTCTAAATTATAAAAACTAGTTGGGTGGTGGTGGCTCATTCCTTTAATCCCAGCACTCACAAGGCAAAGGCAGAAGCAGAAGATCTCTGTGAGTCTGAGCCCAGTCTGGACTACAAAGTGAGTTCCAGGACAGGCTTCAAAGTTACACAGAGGAAACCTGTCTCCAAAATCCAAAAGAGGAAGAAAAAAAACTAGTTAGGAACAAGACTAAGCTAGAGCTAAGGTTTCATAATTAATAATAAGACTCGGTGTCATTGTGTGTAAGCTGACAACCTAAAGAAAAATCTGTTTACATATGATGCCCAAAACCCAAAGACCAACCACATATATCCACATAAGGCCTGAGAAATCTAAAATATGTTCAAATCATGGAGTCAAACGTGACTTTCTGCTGCAGTTTTAAGATGGCCAAAGTCTCCATGCTAAGCTAGGTGTACAGAGACTGCCTGCAGGTTGGAGCCAGCCACGAGCACCATTTACCATCAACATATGCTAATCTCACCACAAATTTAAGATTTCTTTCATGTGATCAGAGAACACTTCATATGCTCAGTAAAGACAGATACAGATGGAAAAAAACTCTAAACAGGCTACAGTGTGTTCTATAAACACATGAGTAAAGAAAATAGGTATAATCACAGAAAAAATAGTTTATAAGTAATACAATAAAGTCTTTAAAGAGAAAATAATTAATATAAAAAGAATAACCCATGTAAAGTTGGAAAATACATGAAGAATCTGGATCCTATATGGTGTTTTGTTGACTTCAAATCTTTTATTGCTAATGAGCAAACAATAGCTGCTGAGGCATTGGATTATTGATAAATTAAACCAATCTCTATATTTAAAGAAAATGTCTTCATTTTTTTAAAACTTCAAAATGAAAGTCCAACTATGTGTTTGGAAGAGGTTATGTTTTTTTCACAGAAAATAAAAAGCTAATAGACATCAGATTTGATTAGAAAAGACCCCTGCAAATTGTGGCTACTGACATAAAGAAATAAACCTAAAATAACTGCAAGACAGATAACGAATATTTTACCTGCTCAACCATAAAACAAAAATCATCTTTAACTGACCTGTGCACACTACTCATTCAATACTTTTTTTAATCAGATATATATGGTACTTTAAAAAGTCTGTATGTTCCCAATAGATCAGCCCCACTGTCTCCGTGGGTGGGTGCACCCCTCTTGGTCCTGACTTCCTTGCTCATCTTCTCCCTCCTTCTGTTCCTCATTGGGACTTTGGGAGCTCAGTCCAGTGTTCCAGTGTGGGTCTCTGTCTCTATCTAGGTTCTATGGTGATATGCAAAATATTCATCAGTATGGCTATAGGATAGGATCATTTCAGGTTCCCTATCCTCAGCTGCCCCAGGAACTAACTGGGGACCTCACCTTGGGCATCTGGAAGCCCCTCTAGGTCCAAGTCTCTTCCCAACCCTAAGATGGCTCTTTTAATTAAGATATGTGCTTCCCTGCTCCCCTATCCAACCTTCCTGTATCCCAATCATCCCGTTGCCCCAAGTTCTCCCCATCCTACCCTTCTCACTTTTTTCTCCCCTTCTCCCCTTACCCCCCTCTCACCCCACCCTTAAGATCCCGATTTTTTGCCTGGCAATCTTGTGTACTTCCCTACCCAGGAGGATAGCTATATGTTTTTCTTTGGGTTCACCTTCTTATTTAGCTTCTTTAGGATATCAAAATATAGACTCGGTAACCTTTATTTGTAGCTAGAAACCAATTATGAGTGAGTACATCCCATGTTCATCTTTTTGGGTCTGGGTTACCTCACTCAGGATAGTATTTTCTATTTCCATCCATTTGCATGCAAAATTTGAGAAGTCATTGTTTTTTACCGCTGAGTAGTACTCTAATGTGTATATATTCCACACTTTCTTCATCCATTCTTCCATTGAAGGACATCTAGGTTGTTTCCAGGTTCTGGATATTAAAAATAATGCTGCTATGAACATAGTTGAACAAATGCCCTTGTCATATGATCGGGCATCTCTTGGGTATATTCCCAAGAGTGGTATTACTGGGTCCAGGAGTAGGTTGATCCCGAATTTCCTGAGAAACTGAAACACTGCTTTCCAAAGTGGTTGCACAAGTTTGCATTCCCACCAGCAATGGATGAGGGAACTCCTTCCTCCACAACCTCTCAAGCAGAGGCTATCATTTGTGTTTTTGACTTTAGCCATTCTGACAGGTGTAAGATGATATCTCAAAGTTGTTTTGATTTGCATTTCCCTGATTGGGAACTCACCAAGGCCAGCTGGATTGTGACTGAAAAAGCAGGGGATAAACCCGGACTCTCTGAATATGGCGGACAATGAGGGTTGCTGAGAAGCCAAGGACAATGGCACTGGGTTTTGATCCTACTTCTTGTTCTGGCTTTGTGGGGGCCTAGCCAGTTTGGATTTTCACCTTCCTAGACCAGGATGGAGGGGGGAGGACTTTCTACTTTCTACAGGGCAGGGAACCCTGACTGCTCTTCAGACTTGAGAGGGAAGGGGAGAGGAGTGGGGGGAGGGCGGGAGGAGTGGGAGGCTGGGAGGAAGTGGAAATTTTTTTTCTCAATAAAAAAAAAAAACAAAAAAAAAGTCTGTATGTTTTCAGAGCAAGAGGACCAGACACCAATGAAAATGGGTGGCCCAAGTGATCCAGTATCTCAGATTGCTTCTATTGCAATTTCTTCTGAGTTCTACACCAAGAACAGTTTTAAGGCTATAGACTGAGATGATTCAGCCTCACAGCCCTCTCTAGCCAGACTTCAGATAAGCCCTACATTTTCCCATCACACTGAAATAAGACAGTAACTAGCTTTCCCATGACTTGACTATTATCTTAAATTTCTCAAAGTCCCCTAAAGATGTCACTGCCCCTAGACAACAGCTCATTTAAAAAATGTATTGCAAAGTTTTATTTCTTTAAAGCTATTTAGGATAATAAAGAAATACAAGTTAATAATTAGTCTTGTATAACAGTCAAACTCATAGTCATGTTGGGTATGTTTTCAAGGCCATAGGAAGGTATATTTTAGATAGATAGGTGATCTTCAAATACATCAAAGACCTACAGAATAAGACATTTACATTTTTTAATAACATAGGACTTTTAATGACAGTGAGACACATCTGCCCCCAGTAGCACCAATCTACTTAACAAAAGGATGATGGGCATTGAAAATTTTCCATATGTATTTTGCTTTCTCTGTGACAAAAAGGTAGTCATTTGGGCAAGAAATTGCCATTGTCTCAACTGCAGTTTGCTGCCCAAACTGGACAAGTAAGACATAAAAGAAAGTCACTACAAAAATTTGCTAAGATAAGGAAGTATAGTCCTTCAAAAGTCTTGCTTTACAGAGAAGTCTGTCAAATATTCTGGGTCAGTAGGCTGAAGATGGGTGCCCCAACATTTCAGAGACATGTTTGGTGACTGTTCAGGAAGCCAGCTGTTTTTGTCACTTCTTAGAGTTTTAGAAGTTTCTTTCTCTGCACTTTCTGTTTACTGAAATAATATTTTATCTTTCTGGGGTCTCTTATGGAGATTAAATACTAAATAGTTATAGTCTTGTGGTTCACCTTGTTACTAAATTAAAAAAAAAACCTTAGGTAAAGTTTATAAGGTTGAGAAGCATAAAAGCTTAAGTTATTTAACTAAAATCATTTTTTATGATCTACAAATTTAGTATTTTCTTTAAATTTTCCAAATGCAAATGTACTAAACATTCTAAGTGTAAGTCTTACCTGACAATTATTCTTACAGTTTATTGTTTTATTCTGTTAAACTTAAAACCTTTCCTTTTTTATTTAGAGAAGAGTGGGCAATGCTGTGGCATATTTGTTTTCACTGTGTAAAGATATATCATTGTGAATGGCTTAAAAAAGAGCTGGATAACCATTAGTTAGGCAAAAAGATGTTAACTGGAACTTCTAGGGAGGGACAGAGTGCTCTGGGAAGAAGAAAGGCAGACTCACCAATTTGTTATAGGAAGCAGGATGTGGAGGGAAGAATAAAAGTAACTGAGCCACATATAAAATGTAGACTTTAAAATATGGGTTAATTTAAGTTATAAAAACTAGTTAAGAACAAGCCTAAGCTGAGAAGGATCTTTTATAATTAATAGTAAGCCTCCATGTTGCTTTTTTTTAATGTGGAAACCCAAAGAAAAGTCACTTACAGTCTTTTTGTGGAACTCCTAACAATGGGAACAGGAGCTATCCTTAACGCTTTTGCTGGCTCTGGTGGATTTATTGCTGGCCCAACCGAAATACAAGGGAAGATGCTTAGTTTTACTGCGACTTGATGTGCCATGCTTTGTGTAGTGCCTATGGGAGGCCTGTCCCTTTCTGAACAGAAGGAGAAGAGAATGTAGACGGTAGAGTGAATGGGAAGAAAGGAGAACTGCAGTTGGGATGTAATATTAATTAATTAATTAATTAATTAAAAATTATTAAACTTAAAAAATATAGAAACCTCAGTCCCATATCTGCCTACATACCTGTTCTGGGAGACTGCTTGTTTGTTCCCAGCAGCTGAATCCAAAGTAATCACACAGAAACTATATTATTTAAATCTCTGCTTGGCCCATTAGCTTCTTAATGGCTAACTCTTATATCTTAATTTAACCAATCTTCATTAATCTATGCATCACCAAAAGGTCGTGGCCTACCAGGTAAAGTTTCTAGCATCTCCGGCTGCAACTTCATGGCTTCTCCCTGACACTGCCCTTTTTTCTCCCAGCATTCAGTTTAGTTTTCTCTGACTATCTCTATTCCTCGTGCAGGCCCAAGACAATTTCTTTATTAAGCAATGGTATTCATAGCACACAGAGGGGAATCCACATCTCATGCCACTTTCATTCTTACCATGGAGACTAAAACTCTGAAACTGTGAGCCAGGCCCAATTAAATGTTTTCCTTAAAAAAATAATGCTATGGTCATGGTGGTTCTTCATAGCAACTGAAACCCTAATCAAGACACAGGAATTCTTGTGAATTGTGGTTCACTGAATGACAAAGGTCCCACATCTCTGTTCCGTAGTAGATTTTACTAAGGCAATTTCCATCACTGTTCTTGGAGTTTCTTGTGCTTAGGTTACTCTTTCATTGACAAAATGTCCTCTTACAGACACTAAGTCTAGTAACTTCTGTTTTGAGTGAACTATGACATGGAATATTATAAATCTTATCTGTTTTCAGTAGAGGGAATTTCTTTTTTCCTTTTTTCTTTTCTTTTTTTGGTTTTTCGAGACAGGGTTTCTCTGTGGCTTTGGAGCCTGTCCTGGCACTAGCTCTGTAGACCAGGCTGGTCTCGAACTCACAGAGATCCGCCTGCCTCTGCCTCCCGAGTGCTGGGATTAAAGGCGTGCGCCACCATCGCCCGGCTGGAGGGAATTTCTTATTTCTTTCTTTTCTTTCTTCTTTTTTAAGTAAAAGGCTACATAATAAGTGGTTTTGTTTTTGCCTGCCAAAGTTGTCCTTGTAGCAACTATTCAACTTTATCATGCATCACAAAAATAGCCCCAGAGAAAATGTAAACAAACAAATGTGTATGTGTTCCATTAAAGCTTTGTATACAGAACAGTCAGTGGACCAAAGTCAGCTACAAAGCTGCAGTGTGCCAACCTCTGCTTTGGAGGATTGTGTTAATCATACTTCTCATTTCATGGCTTCTGGTCTTCACTGATCCATACAGGCTCCCTGACTTGACTTCTATTTAATTTATATATTCCCTATGTTTCTGTTCCCATTTACAGTGTCCCTCCCATTTCCTCTCTTATATTAGATGAGGGATGGAGGAAGGGAAGGATAGAGGCAGGAAATGTGATAAATATATTTTAATATATTCTTAGTATCTTCTATTCTTTGAGCATATTGTAAACTGTATATTTTTGTTTCCTTGTACAGATTGTAGATTTAAAGGAAATTGATTTTGTAATATATTATTTATTTTGTTACATGGCACTATGCCTTGTTTAGGGATGAAAATTTGTGCTCACTTCTTCTTCCCACAGGACTTTGTGTGGCTTGAATTTGTCTAGGTCTTGGATATGTTTTCATGGTATCTAAGTTCATCTGTACCTCAGTCTTGTTGTGTCTGGAAGATGCTGTTTTCTTGTTATGCACCAGCTGTGACTCTCACAATTTTTTTTTACTTCATCATCTGCATAGATGTTTAAGCCTTGAAGGCAGGAGTTTGATTGAGATACCTCATTTTGACATACATATGCTGAGGTCTCTCATTGCATATTGTCTAGTTCTGGGTCCCTATGTCTACTGAAAGAAGACAGTGGGGAGTATGGCAGCAAGCAGGCAGGCAGGTGTGGAGCTAGAGCAGTAACTAAGAACTTAATCTTTGAGACAACATCCATGGAGTAGAGAAATAGATGGAAAGAGGGAGATAACTTAAGAGTGTCACAAACTTTTGAAACCTCAAAGTCCAAACCCCAGAGATATATTTTTTCCAACAAGTTCATACCTCCTAATCATTTCCAAATGCTTCCACCAACTGTGGAACAGTAATTCAAATATGTGAGCCTATGGTGGACATTATCATTAAAACAGACACATGTGTATAGAAATATGTCACAATAGATGCCTTTTAACTATAATGAAGGTCAAAATTTTAGAATAATATTTTAATTTTTAAGTATTTCTTAGCATTTTAAAATTACATATGCACTTAAAATGAAAAAAATACTACTTGACACTATCATGGTCAAACTTAATATTTAATATCCTATTCTAAATGGATGACTAGGGCAGTTTTATTGTCCTTACTTTACAGAGAGTAAAAAGAAGGCTCAAAAAGGTGACATTATTTCCCCAAGGTCATGCTACTTGTCATGACAGAATAGAAATCAAGTGTGTGCATTTTGGCTCCAAAGCTCTACGACAGTAAGTCCCTGATTTCTTCTGTCCTCAGCAATAACGGATTATATGTATAGAAAAAGTCTTTCAGTATAACCTGTTATGATGCATACTAATACAAAACTTTCTGGTGATATGAGATTTCTAACCCAGTGGTGGAGGTCAGGGAGGAGAAGAATGAAATGAAAGCAGTGTGAGCGGTCAGAAGCTGCCAATGAGGTGAGAAGAGACTCTTCCCCAAGGAAAGAGGGAAGGAAGGTTAAAGGCATATCGATCTTGACAGGGGAAAACATTCTTCTGACTTTTCATCCTGCTTTAAGATCATCTGTCATCAAAAAAGAGTCAGTTACTGAACTCAGCCTTGGAAATGGCACAAAAGATACAGCAGAGATGCAGCCATTTGATAACATGGGAGATACCAAAGTGACTTTTGATGTTTTAAACTAGGCTGTAACATAGAGGTGATGTGGAACATGATGAATTGTGCATTGAGAAGCTAAGAGGTGGCCAGCAAGTAAGTACACAGAATATTGCAAACAATAACCAACTTAAGGATTTAATATGGAGCCACTTCTCTTTTCAAAAGGTATTGTAAAGTCACACAGGTCAAACCCACCAGGATAGGAGAGCTTATTACAATTCCCATGTTGCTTTTCCAGTCTTCTTAGGCTTCTCAAAGTGAATCTGTAAGAATAGTCCAGGCTCTGTTTATTATTCTCGTTTTACAAATACTGACATTAAAAATGAGAAAACAAGGACACAGAACCACAGAAAGAGTAGGAGATTTAGGAACAAAGTGTAACTTCCTCACAGTTGATGGATTTTCTTTACACCAAAGGGTATTAAATAATAGATGTGCACAGCCAGGGTCAAACACCTCTCTCTCTCTCTCTCTTTCTCTCTCTCTCTCTCCCTCTGATTGTGTGTTTTTGTGCCCACACAATATTATGGGATATCAACAAAGACATGTAACAAACACAAACCATCTGAAGCAAAAACAGTTTCTCATGCAGATGCTTAGCAAACACTGACACGTAAGGATTCAGTTGAGCTTACTAACAAAGTATCAGTTTAGCACACTACCTCGGTATCTTGGTATGTCTTTAGGTTTGGTGTTGGTTTGAAGTACAAACCTATGCCTGTCTGTAGCAACATGTGTTAAAGACTTGGTAGCTTCTTGTTTTCAGGCACAGCAGTCTCTGAGTCTCGACATCACAAGGTACTTCATATGTCAGTGGCTGACCTCTGTTGACAAGAGGCCACTTACCAGAGTGCACTGGAACCAAAGTGCTTCTTGCTGACTTTAGTCTTAGGAAAGTTAGCTGAAAACTTTATTATAGATAAGATTTTCAAAATACTCTATCTTTGAAATCATTATTAATTAGAATTTAAGAATCATGTTAATTAAGAATAAATATATTGACATGGACTGGAGAGATGGCTCAGCTGCTGAAGGCTAGGCTCTCAACCAATAGTATAAAATACATTGATATCAAATGATTTGGTCTGACACTTACTAATATATATGTATATATGTTAAAATTTTATAGACAATATCAGTATCATCACAAGTATTGCCATTATTTAAGTGTTGACAGGATTGTTTATATGTTTGTTTTATAGTATGAGGCAAGAGTACTGAAAGACTTTTAAAAAGATCATTATTTCTAAATATAACCTTGAATAAGACAGTGATTCTGACTGAGCACATTATTGTAATAAGAGCGGTGGGGCTGCATCCCCAGCACCCAGGCCACCTGCTAGCTTATGCCCCAAAATAATTAAACAGACACTGTATTCTTTTAAACACTGCTTGGCCCATTAGCTCTAGCCCTTACTGGCTAATTCTGATATCCCGAACAACCCATCTCTAATAAACTGTGTAGCACCAGTCTTACAGGGAAAGATTCAGCATGTCTGACCTGGCGACTTGCTTCATCGCATGTGTCTGCCTGGGAGAGAGGAGCATGGCCTCTCTGAGCTCACTTCCTCTTCCTCCCAGCATTCTGTTCTGTTTACTCCACCCACCTATGTTTAGCAGGTTCTTTATTGCTTAACCAATGAAATCAACAGATTGATATATGACACTCCTACATCAGCACATGAAAATACCTATCTAAAAATTAATATGAAAATAACTCAGGTTGAATGTGTACATTTGTGTTAAACAAAACTTTCCTTATTGTATAAGTAGTTCTGGACATTACAGTCCAAATGTAATAAAACATATTTTTAACTCTAATAATTTTTAGAGTTACTGCATTACAAATCAGTATTGATTGATGATATCTATCCATAAATATTGTGTTGGTTTAAGCCATTAATAATTTCAGAACCTCTTCAATGTAAGATGTTTTATAATTCTGTTTTATATCCTAAAAGATATAATATGTTCTTAGTTTGAGAAAAACAAGTAAATGAAATATTAAATATATAAATAATTACAAAGCTCTACAGCTTCACGTTCATTCTTTCCTTCCCAAACATAACCACAATTCTTCAAAATCAATACTAAAATTATTATTTTCTAATCTTTAGCACTATTTTTCTAAAGATTATGTTCTTATTAGGTTATTTGATTTATGAACTTTATGTATGACTTTCTCCATACTCAGGTCTTTTAATTAAGCAAACACAATTAAAACATTAACTTAAGGCATAGATTTCATATTACCATATTTGCATAAATGAACATGGAATTTGCCTTTGCTTTGTTGGATGTATGGGTTGTGATTTTACTGGTTCACAGTTGTTTATCTTTCCTTTAAAAGCATTTTGTCAATTAACATCATAACAAGTATATAGCAATTATTCTTTGGAGCTAGTCTATCATTTCAGTGGATACATAGTTTGAGGTGGTTTGTTCAGTTGTGTGGGTGGTAATTTTATTGTTGCTGTTTTGGTGGCCCATTTGTTAGGGTCACCTTGTCCTCTTTCTCCCTTTCTGAACTGAGTGTGTTTTGGGCATAATATCCCATGGGCCTTCTCAAACTTCTTTCTCATATAATTTTAAGATTTATAAATAGATATGTCATTAAGTTACACAGCTGTGAGACTTTTCTCTGTTGGAGGATACATTTCCTACATTTCCACCTTTCAGTTTTATTTTTAATATTAAAGGAGCATAACCTCTAAGAGCATACAAGGAAGATGTGGTAAATAGTACATACAGTTCACTGTGTATCTCTAAGTCATCCTTTCTCTTCTAACTTCCTGTTTGGTTAGAACTGATACATTCCTATTGATGCTGCCTTTTATAAATGATCTTCACCATCCAAACTGGATATTTAAAGTATGATCAAGTTATAGGAGATTCTGATTGTGTTGCTTTATCACAGTGTCGGGTGTTCTATGTATTGTTTATTTCTATTTCGGCCACTTCCAAGTGAGAACTTTGTGCTACTGACGTGAATGGAATCTTACAGGAATAGATTATCTACCACTTCAGAGTGTGGGAACTCAGCACAGAGGAAGATTCTTCCTAAAAAAGTGTGGGATCTCAGTGAAGATCTTGGGATCTTACCAAAGAAGGTAGTCTTGCAGATGAGGAGATTTCACTGAAGAGACTGAGGAGAACTCACTCACAAAGATAGACCCTTAGTGGAAAGGGGAATATCTTACTGGATAAAATCGAATCACACTGGAGAGTATGGGGTTTCATACAAGATGGCATCTCATTGGAGAGGATAGAATCTCACAGGCAAAGATGAAATATCACTGAAGAATATAAAATATATCATGGGAGACAAAGGGACTCACTGGAGGCAGTAGAATTTTATGTGTGAAAAGCATACTTATATTGGGAATTCATAAATATCCCATATTTTACTATTTGTTTCTAGGTATATCCATTTATCATGTGTTTGAGAGTCATCTTCCCATTCCTGCCATAGCACCCAGCTGACTCACTTACAAGTCACATAATTTGATAAGGTCATTTACTCTATGTCTCAGTTTTCTGTGAATAAAATAGATTGGTTGAATTAAATATAATTAAGTATAATTTAGTGGTTATAACATCTGGTAGCTTTTAGTGTTTTATCAAGGTCACCGGGGTTGCTAAAACTTTAAACATCTCAATAGCAGGAGAAACTGATATCTCTTATATGATCAGCACTTTCCACTATCAAGGATCACAGAGTATAGAATTATTTTGCAATAGATTTTTTTAGCTTATAATAAAAATCTCCTGTAATATGTAGCATATAAGAATCATAAAATCCTCACATGTCTGTTATTATAATCTCAGAACCCACTGGCTTTTCTCCTCAGTGTCTCCTCCAGCAAGCATGTACTTCTGTATTTCTGTCCCTTCTTAGATTCTCTGACTCTTTCTTCTTCCATTCTTTTTGGGTCTACTCAATGTATGTCTTTTATTACTTTAATATCAATTGAAAGCCAGGCGATGGTGGTGCACGCCTTTAATCCCAGCACTCGGGAGGCAGAGGCCGAGGCCGGTGGATCTCTGTGAGCTTGAGACCAGCCTGGTCTGCAGAGCTAGTTCCAGGACAGGTTCCAAAGCCTCAGAGAAACCCTGTCTCGAAAAAGCAAATTGATATATATATCAATTGAAACATATATTTGAAAAGGAAATGATATGTCTTCTCTTAGTTGAATTTCATTTTCTAATTTTTACAACCTGGCTAAACTTTTATTGAAGGCAAAACCCTTCTCAGGTATATTTAGTGTGATCAATCACTTTTTAAAGTCCTGTTGAGGAAATAAATGGTATGATAAAGTAAGAACATATATGAACAGAGCAAAAAATGTGAAAGTGAACAGAAAAATATCAGAATAATAAACAAATTTTTTTCTTTCCAGTGACCAACAGAGCAATGTATAAATGACAATGAGTTGTCAGGATTTAGTCTTTTATCTATGTGTGTTTTTTTATGAAGCCCTGGGCATTTCACTCTCCCAAAGATTTGGATCGCCTCATCTTCACACTGGTGAAGAAAGGATGAGACTATTAACAGGTAGAAATTACTCTTTCAGAACTTATATTCACATCTGCTCCTTATTCTTCATTGCATTTTAAATAAATTGACAAGTATTCTGGGTATGTCAGCCATTCCAGGACGCATGAGACAGAGGCTGACCGATCTCCATACATTCAAGGCTGGTATACGTAGGTCCAAGAGAGCCAAGTCTGTAAAGTGAGATGCTATTTCAAAGAAAGAAAGAGAGACAGAGAGAGTCAGAGAGAGGAAGGGAGACAGACAGACAGACAGACAGACAGACAGACAGACAGACAGAGAATAACTGAACAAGTGGGACAGCATGGAGGGTAAACGTGTTTGCAACCAAACTTAACTGTTTCAGTTTTATCCCAGAATCTGCCAATTTCAAGTAATGAACTCACTTTCACAAGTTTTTTTCTGGCTTTCATCTTAGCACAATAGCATACACACACATGCACAGAGAGAAAGAGGGAGAGGGAAAGAGAATATGTTAAAAAATTAACATAAAGATTTAAATATTTGAGTAATTCTGAATTCTTTTAGAGCACATGCCACAGCTAGACTGCCATAGATGCCAACAAGAAGCTGAGGAGTCTTTTGTGTTCTCCAGGACACTGTAATGATACAAACATCCATTCTGTGGGTAGTTTTCAGGAGTTTGTAAGTGCCCTGAAGTCCACATGAGGACTGTCATGGGTAATGTTGATCCTCGGAATATTGCCTTCCTCAAAATGACCTCTGGTCTTTGGCCCTTGTGTGTTTTTCTGGGGTTCTGAGACTTCCCAGAATACTTCTGGAAAGTGTAAAGAAGAATGTTTCCTCTGCACACAGACCCTGTCATTCAGGTAAACCAATTTTCTCTTTGTAAATCAGGACATTTGCAAACGTTTCATTAGCTTTGGCTTAGATAGCTCTGTAAAAAAATGTACTTTCTGTGTGGTGCAGATGATATATCAACACAAACAGCTCACTAGGTCTCCATTAATTATACAGAGAGAATAAAGAGATATTTAAAATAAGTCACAGAAAATCTACTGAGGGTGTGTTTCCCTGGAAAAGAAAGGCACCCTGTTTGTATAGAAAGAAGTCCATCAGATGTCTAGCTTCATTTTCTGCACAAACATAACTCTATTATATCCACTCTTTCATTTATTCACTTAGCATTTATTAAGCATAAGGTGAGGATGCTATAAAATAATAAGAGATAATAAGAACCATTGTACTCGTGAAACTGACTTCTGTAGGTGACAGTAATAACACTACAGAGGAGAATATGAGATCATCACATGTATCAGAAGTCAGAACAGAGAGAGTATAGAGAATGCAAGCAATGTGGTAAAGAGAACACAAGGAGATTTTCCAAAATGAGTGACTTTGGTCCTTACTCCTGAAGAATAAATTAGAAATTCATTATCACAAAGGCTGAGGACAGGTAGTGAAGCTACAATGCCCTGGACTGAAATATGTGTGCAGTATTTACTGAACAGAAAGAAATCCAGTGGGGCAGGAGAGTAAGAGTGTAATTGGATGAAGTTGTGGAAGCTCAGGGGGTCACTCACGCAAAACCTATGTCCATTTGAAAAGTTTGGATGTTTACTTGCAAGGTCAATGATCAGCCTATAGAAAAACTGAGGAGATATAGAAATTAATCAGAATCCCATTCAAGGAACCTCAGATTATGAATTGGCACGTGGAAAGCATTTATTTAATGCTGACTGTATGTTCTAATGAACCAGTGAACTCTTCTATAAAAGGACAGATGGAAAATATTTCAGACTTTGTGGGCCACAGAGGAGTTTCTGCTGTATTTATACCTTTCCCCTAACACTTTAAAAATGTGAAACTATCCCAGCTCAAGGACACTGTAGAAACAGGCAAAAAAAAAAAAAAAAAAAGAAAAAGAAAAGAAAAGAAAAACAACCTCATTTGGGCATCCATCTTTACTGTATCTTTCTAACCCTTGACTAAACCATAAACATTAGAACTTCACAGATAATGGTTCTTCATTCACCAGAGAATTCCCAGTACCCATTAGAATACCAAGTACAAGTAGGAGTTGAAAACACATTCATTAATAACTCAAGAAGATGTTTTAAATATCCAATAGGAGACACTGGTGTTATGATAGGACACATTCTCTCATTGTATTGTTATTCTTACTGTTGCTATTCACTCATTGTGCATGGAAAAAATATGAAAATTTCCCAAGAACATATAGCTACTACTAACAAAGCCACAATTGAAACCATACCTGGAAACGTTCTAACTTCAGGCTCTTCCTTTGAATCATTCTGTACTTAAAATGACAAATAATAATATATAATATGTGTAAACATCAAATTGCAGAAGAAAACATGACATGATATGAGAAACATGTCAGTCAACATAAGAGACAGAGAGCAGGCATCAAACTCCTTTCCCCTCCTGAGATTATTAAAAATGAAAGTGAATATTTATTAATTTATCTTTTGACAATTTCATATGTTTATGATTTATTATGTCCACTTTAATCCTTTCACACTCACTTATCCTTCTCTAACCCTCAATAGCATTCACCACACCAAGTTCTCAAGTCACTTGATGCCATTTGCTTTGTTTTTCTTTTCCTTTTGGATCCACTGGATTTAGCATGTGCCAGTAGCATGGACAGTGTTGTAACTATACACAGTGGATTATGTGTACCTAACTAACAGCTACATCACCAATGAAAGTAAGTCCTTTCTCTCCAGAAGCCCATGACTACCATAAGCTACCCTGGACACAGTGGAGCCCATGGCCTCCTCTCTCATCAATGACTGAATATTTTTGGGCTCTGTCTTGTGCAGAAACTATTGCAGGCTATGATACCTCCTGTGAGATCTTGAATTCCTTAGCCATGTCTTTCACTGTCCTTTTTTTCCTTCATCCAGCTCTTGCATTCTTTCTTTTCTCCCCCTTGATATTCTCTGAGCCTTGAAGTTCCCTTCAAGGGATATGGGTCTCCAAACAAAGCTAACCATTCAACCCTTAATTGTTCTCACATCTTTAAAGGACTGAGGATTGTGGAAGAAAGATGTTAATGCCTGTAAGAATATGATTCACTGAGTCAGTCATCAGTGGAGAAGTCAGGTCTCATCCTTGGTTTCCTTTTAGAATATGAATGGCCTAAGGTGTCTTCAGTTTGGGCATTTAGATATAATTTAAACGACTACATAGAAAATTCTCATCAAACAATTTTGTGGCTATATGCAGTTCCATTAAACAGAAACTTTAAATAGAAATTTCTAAGAGAAATTGTTTTCTGAGAGATTAAAAAGCTGACGATGATTAGAGAGATACTATAGAGATTTTGAAAGTTTGAAAATTGAAGTTATGATAATGACACAGAATGCAAGGTAAAAGAAAGATAAATAGAAATAAGCATGTAATGATTATTAAACAAACATACATAATGTTTAAAAAACAAAATTCACTAAACCATAGCATGATTTTTAACTTTTAAATGTGTTTTTATAAAAAAACGAATCCATAATTTTCCACAGGAACACCCTCATTAGTGTAGCTTGAATACATACAATGACATTAGTTCAAATATGAAGAGAAGCTCTTATCACATTCTTTGTATCATTCAGTTTTCAATGTAGGTGTTTAAAGCAATCAGGAAATAAGCACAGGAAATTAAGCAAAGAAACATTCTTTCTATACAGGTATAGAACATGCACAGCCTCCTGCCATGTATTGCTATCCTGCCTTGTTTCCTTAATCCTAGTCCTAATCCTAAATAATATATCCCTAAACACTGCACAAAAGTGTGTTGTACCTTTTTATCAACATCGCGATGAGGCAGGCAGTTTGTAAACCACTGTTACTCAAAATGCAGCACAACCACCATCATTATGAGTATCATAACAGGTACCTTGTACAAAATGCCAATTCTCAATTCCTTCCTAAATCCCACCATGAGAAGTTTTACACTTAGAAAATGAAACTCCAGCCTGACAGCAAGGGAATAAACTAGGTCCTCTGACTGTGGGTGGCTTGGTACTGCTGGAGCAGACCATGGGTTTACTAGTGGTAAGACCAGGATTTATCATTAATGCTTGTTCTGGCTATTTGATGATGGAGGAAGGTCATTGGTTAAAAAAATAAAGAAACTGCCTTGGCCCATTTTATTGGTTAGAACATAGGTGGGTGGAGTAAACAGAACAGAATGCTGGGAGGAAGAGGAAGTGAGCTCAGAGAGGCCATGATCCCCTCTCCTGGGCAGACGCCATGAAGCAAGCTGCCAGGTCAGACATGCTGAATCATTCCCGGGAAGACTGATGCTACACAGATTTTAGAGATGGGTTGATCGGGATATAAGAATTAGCCTGTAAGAACTAGAGTTAATGGGCCAAGCAGTGTTTAAAAGAATACAATTTGTGTGTTGTTATTTCGGGACATAAGCTAGCCGGTGACAGGAGCTAGGTGGCAGAATCCAACCCGCAGCTCCATACTACAATTTGAAAACCATTCATTCAGAAGAGATGCCTTGCTCAGCCTAGATATAGTTGGGAGGGCCTTGGTCCTACCTCAAAACAATGGACTAGACTTTGTTGACTCCCTATGGGAAGCCTTACCCTCTCTGAGGAGGTAAGGATGGAGAATGGAGTGAAGGGAAAAGTGGAAGGAGCTGGAGGAGGGGAAGGAGTGGGAACTGGATTTGGCATGTAAAATGAGAAAAGATAGGTTTTTAAAAGTAAATTAAAAAATACAAAAGCAAAAAAAAAAAAAAACCCAGGATAGTCAAATCAATCCTGTACAATAAAAGAACTTGTGGAGGCATCACAATCCCTGACTTCAAATTCTACTACAGAGCTTCAATACTGAAAACAGCCTGGTATTGGCATTCAAAACAGACAGGAGAGCAATGGAACTGAACAGAGGACCCGGATGTTGATTCACACACCATCAAACACCTAATTTTTGACAAAGAAGCAAAAAAATATCAAATAGAAAAAAAGAAAACATATTTAAGAAATGGTACTGGCATAACTGGATATCAACATGTAGAAGAATGAAAATAGACCCATATCTATCACTATGCATAAAACTCAGGTACAAATGGATCAAAGACCTCAACATAAAGCCAGCCACACTGAACCTTATAGAAGAGAAAGTGGGAAGTACACTTGAACGCATTGGCACAGGAGACCACTTCCTAAATATAACCCCAGCAGCACAGACACTGAAAGAAACAATTAATAAACGGGACCTCCTGAAACTGAAAAAATTCTGTAAGGCAGAGGATACAGTCAACAAGACAAAACGACAGCCTACAGAATGGGAAAAGATCTTCACTAACTCCACATCAGACAGAGATCTGATCTCCAAAATATATAAAGAATTCAAGAAATTGGTCACCAAGAGAACAAATAATCCAATTTTTAAAAGGGAGTACAGACCTAATCAGAGTACTCTCAACATAGGAATCTAAAATGGCTGAAAGACACTTAAGGAAAACTTCAACATCCTTAGTCATCAGAGAAATGCAAATCAAAACAACTCTGAGATTCCATCTTACACCTGTAAGAATGGCCAAGATCAAAAATACTGATGACAACTTATGCTGGAGAGGATGTGGGGTAAAAGGAACACTCCTGCATTGCTGGTGGGAATAGAAGCTGGTGTAATCCCTTTGGATGTCAGTGTGGCGATTTCTCAGTAAATTAGGAAACAACCTTCTTCAAGATCCAGCAATACCACTTTGGGGTATATATCCAAAGGATGCTCAATCATGCCACAAAGACATGTGCTTAACAATATTTGTAGCAACATTGTTTGTCATAACCAGAAACTAGAAACAACCTAAATGCCCTCTGACTGAAGGATGAATAAGGAAAATATGGTACATTTACACAATGGAGTAGTACACAACAGAAAAAAAATGACATCTTGAATTTTGCAAGAAAATGGATGGAGCTAGAAAACATTATTTTGAGTGAGGTAACTCAGATACAGAAAGACAATTATCACATATACTTACTCATAAGTGGTTTTTAAACATAAAGCAAAGACAACCAGCCTACAAATCACAATCTCAGAAAACCTAGACAATACTGAGGACCCTAAGAGAGACTTACATAGATCTAATCTACATGTGAAGTAGAAAAAGACAAGCTCTCCTGAGCATGGGGACCTTGGGGGAAGGTTGAAGGGGAGGGGAGAGGTAGGGAGAGGAGCAGAGAAAAATGTAGAGCTCAGTAAAAATAATTTTAAAAAAGAAAAAGGAAAATATAAAAAAACAGGAAAAAAAACAAAAATGAAAAAACCTAGGGAGAAATTATAGGTATATTGAAGTCACCATTCACTGCCATAATCCAATTTTCTCTCTATCCCCAAGAACCCATACATTCGTTAATTTATTTAAAAGTTACTTATGGCTATTGTTTTAAAGCAATCGCTGTAAAAATATGGGGAAAAACATGGGGTAGAAATGCAGAAGAATTGTAAAACAAAAACACAGATCAAAATAATATATACCTCAAGTTTCACCTTCACCTGTACTTCCTAAGCCGAGCTTTTCCTTCTGTCAGTTTCTTCAGAGGCTGTATTAGTCACTTCAAGCAGTGTAACAAATGACCCTTACACAGCAGGCTTCATCCTCATTTCCACTTATCTGTGTGGTGTGATGACTCTCCCTCTGTTATTTTCATTTAGAGACCCACACTGACTGAGCAACCTCAATCTCAGATTGTGTTAGTTTAATGGCAAAGAAAAATGAAATAGGACAAAGCAGATTCAAAATTTGAAAGCTTTCAATCAATAAAGCTCCCGTCACTTTCACTCATGTTTTGCTATGCCAGGTCATCCTCAATCAATAAGATACATCTTCTTTCATGGGGAGGCCCAGAAGAGCAGGAAAGAGGGCTGCTCTCCAAAGCACATTGCAAATAACAGTGGACAGAATTATAGTCCTCACTTTAAGTTTTTATTCGAGAATTAAATATGTTAAGACATGTGACATCCCATGTCTTTGAACTTCAACTTCTTTATCTATAAAATGGGGCTAGAGATACAAGTATTTAATAAATCTTTGGAATATATTTGTGACATCTAGTGGACACTTAGTAGAAAAACACTGTAAGTAAAATAGGCATGGTTATCTTTATACATATACCAAAAATTAAAAACTGGCTAGTCATTATAGCAAACTCTGAATTAGAGATGTTAGAAGATGCTGAGGTTTCTTCTAGAAAGAACTGTTTCACCCTCTCTTTCCTCTGCATCTGTCATTATAATAGCTTTACTTTCCTTCAGAGACATAAGATAGAAGGTCTGTGTTTGGAGAGATAACATGGGATAAGCTCATAGGTAAACAATTAGGTTTTTGCTTATGTCTCATAATGGTTTAGACTCCAAAACAAGTTTCACTTCAAACCTCTACATCTCTCTTCTTCCCTTCTCCTTCTACTATGACCACATTTGTGTTTCTTTCAAAAACTCCTGACCCATACTCTAACTGTAACCAGGAACTGATGCAGCTGCCCAGCTGAAACTCCTGACCCATACTCTAACTGTAACCAGGAACTGATGCAGCTGCCCAGCTGAAACTCCTGACCCATACTCTAACTGTAACCAGGAACTGATGCAGCTGCCCAGCTGAAAAAGACAAATGTGGAGAATGTGAACACATTCTGACCCAAGAAAAAGATGCTAACAACGTGAGAGGAGAAGGAAATATGAGAGGGTTCAAGAGAGTGTAGATGGGAGGGCCTGGCGGGAGAAAGGGGGGGAAAAGGATAATACAACTGCATTTCGATTCAAAATATTTTAAAGGAGAGAATTGATCTGGTTGTGCAGTGAAAATCTAAACAAGGATTTTTTTTTTGTTTCTCAAATAAATAAACTCATCCAGATTCTGGGTTCATTCTGCAGCCTATATAGATGCTATTCATAATTTGAAAGTGGCTCACAAATGCAGACTATGATGCCCAACTGCAAAATCTTCTGAGTTTATAAATGCTTCCACATGGTGTGGTTTGCTTATTCATCTCAATAGCTATTAAGAGCCAACATAGAACACTGAGAGTCAGCAGAGTTGGGTGGTAGGCGTGTAAGCGCGTCCTTAAAAAGGAGTGAAGGCAGAGGAAACACATTCTACAGTGTTTTTTGCACACATTTATGGCATGTTTGTCTTCTTCAAAAACCCCACTATATTTTGATAGTTTTGTAATAAGGAAACAGGAAGAGAAGACTCAATAAAGCAATGGCCTCTCAAAGAAAACTTTTATTCCACTAAATGAGATTTTCTCTTTTCTCATCATCTATGACTGTCACCGTCTAGGTTTCTGGCTTCTAGTGCCTTCCAGCAACCATCCTTATTCACAGAGTCACCAGAAGAACCTCTCCAGTGTAGCTGCAAACGTAAAACTTCCTATTTTACCTGTAAGAAAGCATTATTTTAAATCAAGACACTCTTCCTCATGACCCAAGTTGTTTCTTGAGCTCAGCTGACTTTTCTAACTAGTAATCTACATTTCCTTTTGGTTTTGTTTTTTTTTCAAGACAGCATCACCCTGTGTAGCCTTGGTTGACCTAAAACTCTCTTTGTAGACCAGGCTGAGAGAACTCACCGAGATCTACTTGCCTCTGCCTCCCAAGTGCTGGGATTAAAGGCAGACACCACCACCTCCTGGCCTTTTGTACATTTTTGTTCAACCAGATTGAACTGCCTGAAGAACCTAGAACAGCACCAGGTTCTCCATCTTTGTTTGGTAATAACATCCCTTTCATCTACGTGATTATTATTCTGCTTTTCTACATGTTCATTCATGACTCTTGCAACTCAAAGGCATGCAAAGATGTCACCTAGATCTTCCCCACAGTGTGCTCTTCCAAATCAGATGTCACATTCTGACTCACATCACCTCTGAACCTGTATGTACTACTGTATCAGAGCTAGTTTTTACATCACTTCCTTCCGTACACAAAATATACACACTAGATTAAAAGTTAATTGATTACAGGAACTTACACACACACACACACACATACACCGAGAGAGAGAGAGAGAGAGAGAGAGAGAGAGAGAGAGAGAGAACATAAAGCACTACATTATTTCGCCTCTCAAAAGAAAATTCCTTTACTCAGTATAGAGTATAGAAATGAAAAATATGAAAGTACTTTTGATCTCAAGTCATATTCCTGCTTCAAATCATCCAAAGTACCTTGAATTTAAGGCTCAACATGATTTATGTGCAATCCAGACTTACAATATCATCTTCCTCCCTCTCTCCGTTTTCCCCATCTCACACATGACAAAGGGGTACAAATAGCCTAGAATCCAATCAGTATTTATCCTGTTTATTCAGTTCTATGTCTTTCAGAGCCTGGAACAGTGTCTTCAAACCTAGCTGCTTCCTATACTTCCCAAGGATATTTCTAAAGTATGTGGATGCCAGGATCCCAGCCAGTGAGCTTTAAATAGAATTATTTGGATGAGCTAGGGATCAGTATTTTCTTAAGTGTATCAGGTTATTTTAATATGCAGCCAGGGCTGATAAATGCTAGCATAAAATAAAGTCTGGCAAGAGCAGGTTTTTTAGTAAACCTTTGCTGAAAGAATTAATAAATGAATGAATAAATCTTCTGTCTATGATGTACTTACCAATGTGTGGTCTTTATCAGCACCAAGCCTCCAGCATACATGCAGCATTCATGCAGGCTAGAATCTGCCTCTACATGGGCATTCTAGTTTATATATTTTTGATGCTTTAATTTCTAGCATATAATAGGAAGTTTGTGTTCATTAAATTACTATGTAGGACAACGATCAGGAAGATCTTCACAGCAGATAGAGAAGTATCATGTAAAGGAGGATGCAAAGACATTTTGGGACTCAGATGGAACTGAATTTGAATTGTAGTTCTATTACATATCCATTCTATGAACCTTGGGTGAGTGTCATCATTTGAAATAAATTACCCCTGATTAAGATTGGGACGGTGAGCAGGAAAACTATATAAAGATGCTGATGCCTACGTACTGCATTAAGATACTTAAATCATACCTCGTTCTCTTCTTCCTTCTTTTTCCTTTGGCATAAATCATTCTGGGTTTGTTTTAGGAACTAGTCTGAAAAAATTGGAGAAGGGAGATGGGCAAAAACTGAAAATGCATCAGAGTGAAATTTGATGCTGGTTAGTGAATAGAAAAACAGTCGCTATTTGCTTTGGCCAAAGAAATCAACCTCAGACTTAGCACAAGACACCCTTTTCTCCACCCTATTCAGACACATGACTCAGTTATAAATCACTGTCCTTTCTCATAAGCTCCAGACAGTAAGTGCCATGAGTATCAGTGACAACATTTATCACTAGGTAAGCATATTGAGGTGTCTTGGTCCAGCTCCTAACCATTTGGAAGAACTCCAAACTCTATGCCCTGCATGTGGATTCAGAAGCAACTGGGCATTAGTTTAGTTGTTATGTGTTACAAATGTATTCACCCCTAAAACTCCGACCAGAGGTGATAGAATTGCCACTGATGTCTCTTTTAGCATTTCAAAAAACCAAGACCTTGAGGTGGTTGATTAGAAATATCTGTTATTGCATTTCAACAGCCAGTTGTATATCCCACTAAGGGGGAAGTTTGTCTTATTTTTGCTGATGCTGGCAGTGAAGAGTGTATCGTGTGTATGTGTGTGTGTGTGTGTGTGTGTGTGTGTGTGTGTGTATGTGTGTGTGTGTGTGTGCATATGTGCATGCACATGAAGAGTGTGTATGTGTATATGTGTATAATAGATAAAGATACAAAATAGAGTAGAAATAAATACATTTGTAATTTTTTAAATTTTTTTCCAAAGACCATTTATCTTAAGAAAATGAATTCCCATATCATATCTTTTAGAGATATTTCACTTTTTCTGATTTGACCAACAGCTGCAAAGAATAAGTGCTCCAAGAAAAACATTACCTAAAACTGCCCATTACTGGAGTTACATCATCACTTCGTCTTTGCAGACACAGGTATTCTGCTTTCTCTGTCTCTCCTTCTTCCCACCCTAGTTTTTTCTCTCTCTCTCTTTCTTTTTCTCCTTACATCCCTCTTTCCCTCATCCCATATTCATCCTTATATTTCTTTATTTCATCACTTTTGCAACATTCTCCTGAAAAAAAAAAAACATGGTGCAAATTGTTCAAGCATCACTAAACTAAAAAATGATGCAGAGTCAATGCAATTCTCTCTGCTGACAAATTGAAACAGTTAAATCTATAGCCCAAGGGAGAAAATGCTTCATCTCCGATGTGTCTTTGCTTGAGTTTCTTCTAAGCCTGGCCTTTTTCTATCGCAGTAGTAACATATGGGCATGAGGAAAGTGGTCATCCATGTGGTTCAGCTCAGTACAGAATGAAATTGCCCTGGACTTTTGAATAGTCACACCGAGAGAGAGAGAGAGAGAGGGGCATGAGGAAAGTGGTCATCCATGTGGTTCAGCTCAGTACAGAATGAAATTGCCCTGGACTTTTGAATAGTCAACATCTAAAGTGCAATATTTTCCCCCTCCTTTTGTGAACATACATTTTATGATGCTCTCTCAGACACTGAATGGTTCAATAAAAAATCTACACAATCAAGAATCCTGGGCAATATCCATTGCCACAATTTGTAATACAATTTACTGATGTCAAGAGCTGTGCGTATATAAGTAATACAGATGTAGAAATTTGTATGGTTTCCAAACATCTTTACAAAGGAATTTAGTTTATTCTGTCAAAAAGATGGCCTGCAGAAGCCAGGAGTTTTTTTGTGTCTGTTTTCACTTGCTTCACTACAACATGCTATGTCTCATACACCTGGTGTAGCTAACAAGATTCATCATGATATTTGGTTGACTTCTACCTCCTTCTCTACATTCTTCTTCCATCCCTCTTTGCTTGTAACATGAGGGGCTGTTTGTTTGTTGGGGTTTATGTCCTGCCCAGTTCCCCACAGCCAGCAAGACCCAAAGAAAATCACACAGAGATCTCTATAAGTTATAAAGCTGATTGGCCCATTGGCTCAGGCTACTTATTAGCTCTTATAGCTTATATTAACCCACTATTCTGATCTATTATTGCCATATGGCTCGGTACCATTTTTAGCTGGCAGGTCACATCCTGCTTCCTCGGTGATCTGCACAGGACTTGGGAAAATCAACTCCCTCCTTCCCAGAATTCTCCTGCTCTTATTGCATCATTTCTACTCCCTGTCTGGTTTTCCCACCTATACTTCCTGCCTGGCCAATCAGCATTTATTTAAAACATGATTGACAGAATAAAGACAATTCTCCCACACCATTTGCTTATCTACTTTACCCCAGTTTTATTTTTACCCTACATAATTGTTACTATGTAAGGATTCTTTTAGCATAATGCTTTATTGATTCTTTGAAAATTTTACACCATGCACCCTAATCCTGCTCATCTGCCAGTCCCGCCATATTCACATCTCATTCCTGCATTATGCCCCCCCCAATTAGTTACAAACAAAACTAAATAAAACAAACAAAAACCCCACCTACCTCTTTGATCTTTCCAACAGTTCTTCTTTCATCCTCGTGCCATTGGGAGCTGCAGTATGTCATTCAGTGAACCTGTTTTGTTTAATCAGTCCCGCCTACAAAATTTTCATTGCAATCAGTGATTGGTCTGGTTCACTAGACCCTCACTGAAACTCCTTATGTATATTCTGTTGCTGCCCCAAGCCGTGGAGGTCCTGCAATTATTGTTCTGCAGTTCCCTCTAGCAGGTCATAGATGGGGCAGTTGTTAAGGTGGGCCAACCTGTTGTGGAATGCTGTTTTAACTATGTAAATATGTGTTACATTTGTTGCTGCTGCAGAATATTACTTTAACTGTGTAAAGGTGTGTTACATTTGTTTCTGCTGCATTTGTTTTACAATGTAAGATTATGTTTCATTTGTTTCTGTTGCATGTGTTTCATTATGAAAAGATATATCTCTGTTTCACCATTCCTGCCTAAGACAGTTGATTCTTCAGACAAAGGATAGGAGGAGAAATCTTGGTTTGAGAAGAAAGGTGGAAGAAGGAAGAGAATGAGGGAGAAAGAGAGGGACACACCTAGGGCCAGAAACCAGGCAGCCACCAGCTAGGCAGACACTAGAGGAAGCAGAAAAGTAAGACATACAGAAAGAAAGGTTAGAAGTTCCTAGGCTTCTAACAGGTTAATTTTTTCACTTAAAAGAGAAAGAGCTAGCCAGAAACAAACCTAAGCTAGGACAGGACTCATAACTAATAAGTCTCTGTGTTATGATTTTGGAGCTGATTGGTGGTCTAAAAGAAAGCCTGGAAAACCAACCCAGGGCCAGGATGTGGGTCTGGGTGGTAGCCTAGCTGGTTTGTCTGGACAATTGGGACGACTTCCTCAGGAGGTGGACAGAGCAGCTCTCCTAGGCCCATATCATCAGGACCAGTCTCCCATGATGTGGGATGGCCTTCTGCATATCTGTTACTTTTATTGTTTAATGAATAAAGATGCTTTGTCCCATAGCAGTGAAGAATATAGCCAGACTGGAATAGATTGAGTAGGCAGAGTCAATGAGATGCCATGTAGCTGCCAGAGGAGACAGACACCCAGAACCTTCCTTCTAGGCCACAGCCTTGTGGTGATAACACAGATTAATGGAAATGGGTTAATTCAAGATGTAAGAGCTGGCTAGAAATACACCTAAGTCATTGGCCACATGGTGTTGTAATTAATGCAGTTTCTGTGTGATTATTCAGGTCTGGGGAGCCAGGAAATGAAAGAGCATCTCCAGGTGTCAGTCCTGTGGTGAGGGTTGGGGCCATCTCTCCCAAGAGCTGGGGTCAGCTCTCCCATGACTGGGGGTGGGAGGAGTGTCAATTCTCCGGCTGCAGTGTCCACTGAAGGGCAGAGCCAGCTATCCCAGGACCAGTGAGAGACAGGGTTGGTCCAGCAGACCCCTCGGATTTCAACATGTATGGTTTCTATGACCTCCATGGTAACATAAGCCTTGAACACCAGCTCAGACCTTGACTGCTGTTATGCCATGAAACCCAAATATGGCCTATGGCAGCAGCCCAGGCCTGGACCATGTGGCTACACAGACCACTTGAATTGGAATGCCCTCATGGCAGTGAGGTCCTTGGACACCAACATGTGCACAAGTGCTGATCCAGACCCTTGGCATTGGCATTGTCTTTGATGGTATCATGCACCACAAATACCAGCATAGACTTTAGCCATGATAGGGCCACAGACCCAGATCTGACCCTCAGCAGCAGCTCTGGCTTAGCCTGTCATGGTCTCAGTGACAGCATGGCCTTCAGAAACCAATATGACCATAAAAGGCAGCCTAGACCCTAGGTGTCTGTGTGACCTATGGCAGCTCCATGGGCCATGGACATTATAGACCTTGACTCTGACAGGACCACAGACCCAAACATAGTCTCTGGCAGTAACCTGAACTTGGTTGTAACCATGGCCCCCAGGTAGCAACACAGGCCACCCAGATTGGCATGGCCCTGATGCCTTGTGAGGAATTTAAAGCATGCTTTTTGGACTGCTGCGGAATGTTTTAGAGTTGCTACACCACAATCTCCGCACATAAATAAGCACACACACAGTCTTATTTGTGACTGCATTATATGAAGTGATTCTGGACTGGCTTTATTATCTTTATGTCTTTGGCATTTAGAAATTTCTTGAGCAGATTTCCATAGGAAAACACTGGCCTGAGCTCTGGGATCCCTGCTGAAGAAAGGGATGAGGAATTGTAGGAGCCAGAGGCATCAAGGTCACGATGGAAGAACCCACAGAGACTGCTGATCTGAGCTCAAGGGAGCTCACAGACTCGGGAACAATAGTTAGCAACTATGCATGGGAATGACCTAGGTGCTCTGCATGAGTGTGACAATTGTGTAGCTTTGTCTGTTTGTAAGATTCCTAGTAGTGAGATCAGGACTGGCCCCTGCTGGCTTTTGGGAACCTGTTCTCTATGCTGAATTCCTTCACCCAGCCTTAATGCAAGGGAAAGAGTTTGGTACTGCCTCAACTTGATCTGCCGTTCTTTGTTCAAGTTCACTGGAGGCTTGCCCCTTTCTGAATGCAGCCAGAAGAGGAATGGATGGAGTAGATAAGGAAGGGTGTAGATGGGACATGGGGAGTGGGAAGGAAACAAGAAGAGGAAGTGGAAGCTGTGGTGTCAGTATGTAAAATAAATGAAAAAAAATGTTAATTAAATAAAATGAAAATAAGAATGAAAAGTTCTTGATACATAATGTGTATTTAGCAAATATTGACTAAGTGCATGAATACATTTCTAATTTTTACTTGGAATAAAAGATAATTTAACAATAAGGAAGCATATATTAATAGCCAGGTAGTGGTAGCTGGGAAAGGTAAGACACACTCAGTAGATTGATCAGCACAAAGGCTAGTGTGAAATATAATCCCCTCCTAAACAACTGGCACTTCCAGAATAATCTTGGTTTCACAACAGAATATAATTTCAAATGAAAATAAATAAAACTCTATTGAAAAATGAAATTGCCAGTAATAATGGCTGATTGGAACTCTGCAACAATCATAGCACAGACATGTGCTTGTTTGGTTTTATAGGAAAGTAAAACTGATGATTTGTTCTCATCATTAGTTTACTCAAAGGTTTTCAGATATTTGGCAGTCAGGTTCACCTAATCTTTTAGTCAGATACAACAATATGGTTTCATTGATCCTTAAATTCTTTCAGTGTGGACAGAGGTCGAGTCTAAAACTTTGAATTCTTGCTCCCTACTGATTCTGTGGATCAATAAAGGCTGTAATCAGTTAAGGAAACAGGGTCTCTCCATCCTCTTGAGATGATCATATTTAAGGCGAGCTAATACCTATATAAATATGTTTTAACATTCTCACCCTGTTGCCCTCAGCTGATCTAATCCTACCACATTGAAACCAACTAGCCCTTATGATCAAATCAAGCAACAACATCTCAAGTCTTGAATATATTTATAGATGCTATTGGGATCTCAACATTAGGCATTATAGTGACAGTGTTGGTAATTCATAGGACTTTCAGCCAATCATGGTGCCAGCTGAAATAATTATCTTCCAAGCAGACAGACTTTGGTTTGAATATTAAGTTCTGTCTCATCCTGGCCACAGAGCCTTGGAAATATTTTCTACATAAATCACAGCTTCTTTATTGAGAAACTTTGATTGTGCTATGCAGATGTAAATAAAATGAGTTCTTGGCTTATGGTAATTATACAGTCACTATAAAAGTAAAGAGTATTGAATGAAGCAGTATCAGTGATATCAGCAAAGATATTTAAAGTCCAGAAACAATCTGTGTAGAATCCTAAAACTAAAGTATTCTGTATGATCTTGGATAAGTCACTAGATCTTTCTTAACTTCAATTCATCTCACTTGTAAAAGATATTGGTAATATCTAATATTAGAATACTCTTTTGGAAACTAGCCTTGGTGCTTATGTAGTTTTCTACCTACAGATTAATTCATAAAAGATGAAGAACTTATTACAAAAGAATCATCATTCCAATCACCCTCGTCCCATCTCCGTATGCTTTTAGTTTTCTCCTAGATAAAATATCAGAGTGATGAGAAACCCACTCTGCAGTGGCAGTTTGTCCACTCCATGATTCATCCCTCCCAGCTGTAGCTCCACTGCTGAGAGCACTGGCCTTCAGCCCAGATTCTCAGCTCCTGGGCTACCCTCTTCCCCTGTGCTCCCATTAACTACTTCTCTTACAATTAAATTCCGCAATGAATGTCGACTACCTGGGCTGAGAGAATTCTAGCTTACCACACTGAGTATAAATTTCCACCAACAGCCCTTCTGGTTGGATCATAATTCAGGGGCCATTAATCACCTCCCTGGCCTCAAGGGCCCAGAAGAGGTGGAGGACTTAATAAAGACTTCTTAGAGGAAAGAAAAAAATCATCAGAGTCAGTGTTGGGAGATGTTTTGATGGTTGTAGAGTGCAGATTGTTCAGGAAAACCCTGCGTAGTTAAAGACCTTGGGGACAGACTTTGTATTGGGCCTACCAGATGTAGCAATGGTTACTGTCATAGATGAAGACATAATTTATGTCTGTAAAATCTATATTGGAAGAGGTTTCAAAAGTATGTTGTTCACTTCTAGTAATAAATCTCTCTACTTCTAACTATTACAACTAAAATTTTGCTCTTAGAGATATGGGTTCTATGCCTAAGTAAGTCCATTATGGTGATGACTGTTACTTGAGTAAGGTATTAAAGCACTTTGTGGCTTGTATTCTCTTTCCTGGTCTTTTCGTTTGTAGTTTCCACTTGGTCAAGGAAGAAACTGAGGCATTGAATATTATGTTCTTTTTTAAAGGCCTCAGAGACATGCAGCAAAACATAGGGGACTCCCTACCATACTCTTGTGTATTCTCTGTTTGTTCGGTATACGCTGTACTGTTCACACTGAAGAATGGTTTTCAGGTCCAAGAGTCAAGACTCACATTGACAACGGGAGAGTCAAATATTGTTTGTAAAAACTCAGAATTGATACCATTTGTTCTCAGAGGGGATTTGGCTTCAGCTTTGTCTGAAGACAGAGAAATATCACAAATGTCTTTGATATCATGCTTTTAATGTTGCCATTATTATTCTGAGCAGAGTCATTGTGAGTTGGAAAAGAATGAAGTCTTGAGTTTAGCAAATAAGACTTTGCTAAAATGCTCTCTTTTCTCTATAATATAAAACTTTACTTGTTGCAATATAAGAAAATGCAATCCAACTTTGCTTTATAGAGACAGGATTTTAATGAATTAATTCTTCATATGATGTGGCTGTCAAATAGGAAAAGGCTAGATTAATGGTGGATAACATTTATTTAGGTGTACTGTGCATTGAGTGCCTTAGAATTTCACACAACTATATTAATGAATATATTTTAGTCAGATTCTTGTTTTAAATGAGTTTAGGTTAAGAAAAAATCATCTAACAAAGTTAAAACTTCTATATGTTACTAGATTTAGCACACATCTGATGCTTTTTTAAATATAGGTAAGAATTTATATAACAGACAACAATCAACAATATAAATATTCTTATATTACAATAATGGTTTCCTGCATTTTCACACCACACACACACACAGCAGACACACAATTTTTCAACAGTAAATCCTATCTCCTTGGCTTATGATTGAGACAATTTTCTATTCCACTAATGTTGGATTTTGTCATGACTTATATTGAAAAACAGAATACTGATCAGGTAAACACCTGGTGCAAGGGAATCTCCCAAGACTCTACAAGGATGACCCCAGATAAGACTCCTAGCAATAGCAGATACATAGCCTGAACTGGCCATCTTCTGTGACCAGACTGGGGCCTAGCCCAATTTTCACCAGAAGCAGATATGTCTCACTTTCGAGAAAGGTCTAAGTTCTTAAAAACTCTAAATGCCATATTCTGTAGGTCATTGAAGTATTAAGGATTATCTATCTAACTGAATTATATCTCTGTAAATCTAGAAAATCTAACTAACATGACTAAAAGTTTAATGATTTTAGATGACTATATATTAACCTGTATTTCTTAATTATATATTACATTTTTGCATGTGCTGCACAAACACATAACCTTAAACAAGAAAAGATATGCAAACACACAGTGTAACTAATTGACTTTAAATTTGTATCAGTAGACTAAGAGCCATACCAATGGAAAGTATTCATCTTTATATTATATCCCTTACCATTTTAGAAAGAGATTGACTGTGACCATTTACCCATTTATAATCAACCCCCTTCAAATGAAAGCAAACGTTTATAAACAATTACTTTAGGAAGTTAGACATTGCTTTTTTAGATGAAATACTTTCAGGGTTCACATAGACCTTTCGGGGATCTTCTTCCATCAAACCACACTAGTCTGGAAGAAATCTACAGGTTCCCATCCTCGAAGGAAAGAAATCAGAAGTTCTTTTCCAAAGTAACATATCCTTAGACTCAAATTTTGAAGTCAAGATACATATATATGTATATATTTAACTTAGTAACCCGCACAACTTAGCTAAGTCTCTCTGTACTTAGCTTATTAACAGTGTAAGAAATTAAAAGAAAACACATAATTCAGATTCTCTGTATTTTCCATCTTTACATGGCTTATTTTTTATTCTATTTCTTCTAAACATTTTTATTATCTTTACTACTTTAATCTGAGACTTTTTGTACTCTTTTGTCTCTTTCATAAGCCCCTGTACATTTGTCCAACACTGTGATCCATTTAGAGATTTTTTTTGTCTGAGTATGTTTTTATTGGAAATCTGTATATATTTTCTGACCAGGAGTACCTTTTTTTTTAAATGTAAATGCTAAGTGGGTGAACTAGGGCCAACTCCACAGTCCTGCCTATTGGCTCTGCCCCATTCAACATGGCAGAGGTATGTTCACTGCCTCTGTGAGTCATGCTCATCACCGCAGCTCCATTGAGCAACTAGTAGCACACTGCTCACAGACCCCATTTAAGTGCAGGACCTCCCAAAGAGCCAGAGTTTATGCTTTCAGTATGAACCAGGAAGCCATCTCTTAAAGAAGGTATACAGTTTTTGCTACTAATTCTGAGTCAAGAAACTTTCTCTTATAGGATGCCTCTACACCAGCAAACAGATCCTATCGAAATATATATATATATATATATATATATATGAGGCTACCAAGAAGTTCCAATTGACTCCTTATTTTGTGGGTCTAAAAGCCCTCTTTTTCTTGCTTAAGCTTTTTTAAGGTCTTATGAGAATCCATGCCCTAAACGGTTAGTGCCATTTTGTGAGCAGCCACCCTGACTCGAATAATTACACAAAAACTATATTAATTTGAACACTGTTTGGTCAATGGTTCATGCATATTTCTAGCTAACCTTATAACTTAAATTAGCCCATTTCTTTTCATCTGTGTATCACCACAAGACTGTGGCTTACTGGTAAGTTTCCAATATGACATCTGTCTCCTTCAGCATCTACATGGCATATCTGTGACTCTGCCTAATCCCTCTATATATCTCTTTGAGACTGCCTATATTCTGCCCTGACATATGCCAAAACAGCTTTATTTATTAACTGATAAGAGCAACATATATACAGGAGGACATCCCGTATCACAGAATCAACTGACCGAGGCTCATAGAGGCTCACAGAGACTGAACTGACAACCAGGAAGTCTGCATGGGACTGACATAGACACTCTGTATATATGTTACAGTTGTATAGGGTGACCCTCTTGTGGGACTCCTAACAGTGGAAACAGGGGCCATCTCTGACTTTCTTTTACAGACTTTTGGGACCCTACTCTTCATACCGGGTACCTTGTCTAGCTTTAATATATGGGGAAGTTGGTATTCTTACTGTAAGTTGGTATCTCATGTTTTGTTTATTCTCATGGGAGACCTGTCTGTCCTTCCCTAAACAGAAATGGAGGAGGGGTAAATTGGAGGTTTGGAAAAGGGGATTGTGGGGAGGGAGTGGGAGTAAAGGAGGTAGAGGAAACTGCAACCGGAATGTAAAATCATAAATAAACAAATTTATTTTTTAAAGGGTTAATGAAGAAAAAAAATTGGATACTGTTTTTATCATACCAAGCAATATATTTGTCAATTCAGTTAGATTTTACAAATTCTCATTTCTTATTCACCATAAATTTAAAATGACCCAAAGAAATTTTGTGTATCCATCTTACCTAGACAAGGCACATAGGGTAGAACTCAATGCCCAGGTAGCTGTTCTAAGTATAATATACACATGGAACTAATTTAAAAACAACATCTTGCTTGATTCACAGAATCCACCACAGTTCAACTAAGTTGCTTTCTTTCCAGAGATCCAATAAATGTAACAAGTTCACAATGTTTAAGAATTAGATTTTTGTGTAATTCAGTATAAAGCATTCTATGGAAAGACTTACATAAAGTGTTTTTCAAACAGGGTCCTCTGCTTAACTCGGGGATTAAGACTGACACAGGCTTTACCTCTCCTACTATCAACAAACTTAATGAGGCATAATTGCCAAGTAGCAAAACACACATTTTTACATTATATAGTTTGAGTGTGTTGATGTGTGTATAGTGACAAAGAAAAAAATAAACAAGTTCCCCATTTCCAAAAGCTTATGGCTCATTGGAGTCCTATCCTAATCAATCCTTGCCCTTTGGGCAACTATGAACTTCATTTATATTATTATCAATAGCTTGCATTTTCTATGAGTTTTACAAGTAGAATTTCACACTGCATGGCATATTTTATTATTTTTAATTGTTGAGTACTACTTCTTATTAAGAGACATAACATTTTAATCACCCATCTATTAATAAACATCTGTGTTGTTGCCAGTTTTGTGCTGGTAAGACATAAATATTCTGTGAGTTTGTGAATAAGGGTACTTTGTGTGCATGTGCTGAAATTCTTTCACGTGTTAATTAGAAGTCAAATGGTTGGGTCATGTGGTAATTGCATATTTAGCTTTTTGTTACTGTGCATCTTCAGGGGAGTTATTGAGAGAAGGCTGCTTCACAGTTACTACACTGCCTCCCTGTCTGGCTCTGGAGAACTGGAGAGTTCAGGAGCCCTAATCTTTATCTGGCCCCCTGTTGCCTCTCAAGCTTTGTTTTTGTTTTTGTCTCTAATAATGTGGACAATTGGGTTTTCATTGTGAGATGGTCCAAAGGGTACTGCAACATTAGGGAAGAAGAATTCCTCTTTCTTGGTATTCTAGGCAAGTCTGATGTTCCCTTTCACTTGACTAACCGGACCTGCTCTTGTTTACTTCTGGGTCAAGAGACTGGATTAAGTCACCTGTCAGAAATAGGGGCAGGAAACAGAGCCAGGCCCTAATGTCATTTGAATGTAAAATGTTCTACAGTAGACATGTTTGGATATTTACTATCAAATCAGGTGCTAATTGGAACGGTAGAAGAGGCTTTAGGAAACGGGATTGTATTAGTCATTGGGGACCACACTTTGAGGTTTTATACTTTGTCTCCATCTCCTGCCCACTCTTCTTGACAAAAGGCATCCAGTGTCCTGTGCCTCCACCCCGGCCTTCATTAGCATGGTAGACTATGTCTCTTCATACCTTGAGCAAAATAAGTACATTCCCACTTTAAGCTGCTTGTTCTCAAGATTTATTTTATCACTGTAATGAGAAAATAGCTAATATAAGCCTTCAGAGATCGTTGTCAGAGAGGGAGGGAAGGACAAGCCTTCCAGAGAAAAAGGCAAGGGCCATCTGCCCCTTCAGAAGCAGCAGGCAATCAGAGACCTAAAATCTGCAGTGATAATTATGGAATCTTGTTACTACATGGATGTCCTTATTGAGCACCAGAATTCTGCCAGTCTCAGGTTGAATTGTATTATCTTTCCTTTTCTCCATTTCTCCATTTCAGTAGAATAGAATGCACATTCCTGAATCATATACAATGAAAGCTGACTTTGAATCTTTTGATCTACTAATATCAGTGGCATACGAAAGGATGCTACAGAAGGGAAAAGGGCACTAAAAATGAAAGGAAACAGTAAAGGATTAGATGTCAGATTCCTTCCTCTTCTAACACCCTGTTTGTCTATGAATCTACAATGCTCGTCCAACCATGGTCGAATTCTCTGATAACTTGATTCTCTAGGTGGCTCATGCTCTTAAACAGACCACAGTCTAATCTTGTTCCCATGAAGATGATACACCCCTCAGGACACACTGACATTTTGATGTTCCTAGCTACGGGGAAATAAAGCCAAGAACTGGGGAAAGTGCATTAACAAGCAAATATATTTATTGGATGCTAGTGCTAAAATGAGTCTTTGTTTATCAGCGGCTTTTAAGGAGAAAACTATGCATGTGGCCAAGGGAACACAGGGATCTCTCTGTGCCTGTTTTTTCTTTTCCACTTCTCTGCCATCATCATGTGTAGAAAGAAGGCAGAAACTCTGCAGATGTTATGTAGTCACTGGATTAATGATGTGGAAGGAAGCTTTTACTTTTATGATTATGTTCCGTACCCTAAGTGAGTTTCACTTCCTATTGGATTACTAAGCACCTCGGGGTACCAATGTGATTCTGTTCCTGGCAGCACTCAGTGTTCTGGAATTTCTTTTTTAGAAGGTGATAGGATCTCAATGTCCCTTTCTTTTCAGTGGAGAAAAATTGTGTGTCAAGGTCTCAGATTCTGTTCTGATTGCTGAGATAAAATACTCTGACAAAGCAACTTAAGTGAGAAAAGGGTTATAGGTCAATGGTACAGTCCATCCAGACAAGGAAACAGATGAACACATTGCGTCTACAGAGAAATTAATATATGCTGTTACTTATGTTCTTTCTCAATTTATACAGTCCAGAGTTCGAGCTGGGGAATAGTACTACCTGTGCTGAGTGGGTTTTTCTACCTCCGTGATTGAAATAAGTAAACATGTCACAGAAAATCCCAGACGATAATCTCCCAGATGAGTCTATATATTGTCAACAGTTCATGATTAATACAAATCATCACAATTGGGAAAACAAGACTTTGATGTCAGAAAACCTAAGGTTAAATCTTTGATCTGACACTTGCTAGCTGGACATTTCAAATAATCAGCAGGGGCTGTGGGTATGATCATCTCAAAAGCCCTCCCTGAGAATGTCTAGGGAACCATCATGTATATATTATGTAGCACAAAGCAAGAATAAAATGAATTATGGGCCCATACCATTCAATTCTGTCTTTGAAACTATCCCCAAAGGGATTTAAACAACCCTTAAATACATTTACAGAATGACTTGATAATGCAGGACTGTAATGCCGTTTACCAAGGAGAATGAGACAGGAGAATCACAGGTTCAACACTAGGTGACTTAGCAAGAATCTACCTCAAATTATTAAATATAAATAGACTGGGTATATAGCTTAGAGGAAGAACATTTGTTTCATATACATAAGGACCTGTGTTCAGGCTCCAGTCCTTCAAATAGTAAAACAAACAGAGAATGCAGGCATGTAGACATCCTTCGGATGTGCTACTAGGGGTCTCATGGGTGTTGATATTGTCTGACACAGAAGAGAGTGGAGAGTTTCTATCCAATTCTGCTAATTAAACCAACTGGACTTTCTATAACAAGCTTGCCTCTTGACCCACCCTTTTATTTAAATACCATCCAAAAATGTTACAAAATTTGACAATAAAGAGTCAAATTTACATTGAGGTAAATCTTTTTTTTTTTTTTTTTGAGGATGTGGTCTTCAGGAAACATGATGACTTACAATTTCTTTCCTTATGCTTTAAGCAAAAATGTCACTAATACCTCTGAATTGATTTCATGACTAATCATTCCCAAATCATTATGTTGGATTTTCAAAGACCCTAACACTTAAATGTAATAAACCCAAATTCAGAGTTATGAAATAATTTGACTGAAGTCAAGTACTGAGTCAGAGAAAATGCTACAAAAATGGGAAAAGAAAAATGTGGATATTAAAGAAATTTGGAAGCATGCTATTATGGAACTGACTCTTAAAGTAAAAAATCCTTATTACTTAGGCAACCAACAGGATCAATGCAATCCTTATCAAAATGCCAGTGATTTTTTTTCCAAAACCAGAAAAAAATCCTAAAATTCATATGACACCTACAAAAATGACAAAATAGGCATAGCAAATTTGATCAAAAAGACAAAAAAAAATCTGAAAGTCTGAAAGTCGTATGTTTCCTTACTTCAAAGTGCATTTCAAAGCTATAGATTTTTAACATGAATGACCTACAAAGGACTCATAGCTCAAAAGAAGAGAATAGAATGCCCAGACATAACGCCATGGGTATGTAATTAGCTGATCTTTGAAAAGTGTGTAAATAACACACTATAAGGAAAACACAGTTCCTTTAAAAAATCATTTTGAGAAAGCTAGAGAAATATGCATGATGAATAGGAAACGGCAGTCGTAGACTCGTTCCTTGT
Organism: Microtus ochrogaster; assembly: GCF_000317375.1. Classification (NCBI taxonomy): domain Eukaryota; kingdom Metazoa; phylum Chordata; class Mammalia; order Rodentia; family Cricetidae; genus Microtus; species Microtus ochrogaster. The sequence goes on from NC_022016.1 coordinate 3,519,056, forward strand.
GTGTCTTTAGGAAATCAGTGAACTCTGAGGGCCTTTATCAGCTGATCAATATCTTGATGAACCATAACATGGCAGCATTTTAGTAGATGAAGAACATAAAGGTAGGACGTACTGGGAGGATTAGATCACTGTGGTGGGTTGTTGAGTGCTGCATCTGGGCCCAGTTCCTTCCTGAATTTCCTCTCTTTGCTTCCTGACCAGTACTCAGCTCTATGATATATCCCCTGTCAAAATGACTGAAATGACCAAATATTTTGAAATTCAACAAAGACAACCATTCCTTCATTAAGTTGTTTCTTTGAAGTATTTAGTCACAGTACAATAAAACTAACAAAATCCATTTGCAAATAAGAGCAAAACTGGATTCTCACATTATGTGTATACAATATTCAACTTCAATAAATACAAGACATAAATCTAACATTTGAAACTATAGAATTGTTTGGAGAAAGTATCTTGAAGAGCAATCATCGAAGCATTTTAATAATAACTTTTTGGGTATAATATTCAATACATAGACAACAAAGGAAAAATAAATGGGCTCACAGTGACAAAACTTAAAAATTCTATAGATGGGACTGAAATAAGATAATGGATGTGTCTATATATCTATATATATCTACAGATATAGATATACATTCCTAAAATTCTATGTCCATGAATGAAAAATAATCTGGTTTTAATTCTGGGCAATGGAATGAGTAGAAATTTTTTCAAAGAATATGCAAATGAAAAATAGACACATAAAATGGTATTAAATGTCATTATTGATCAAATAGATGTAAATAAAGTTTAAGATATTACTTTGTCCTTTTTAGTATGGCTGGTATCCATAAGACAAAGATAGCAATATTGAAAAGGTTGGGTGCAGAGAAATTGAATTATATATATTATAAAACATTGTGTTATACGTATGTATATATACATATATATACACACAAAATAGACTCAATGGATTATATTCATTTGTGCATACATGTTTGTAAATATATGCAGCAATAATAATTAAGGGTAAAAGGCTATAGTTTAAGAGTGGAAGAACCATGGGTGCAGTTGGAGGTGATAAAAGAAGAGCGAATATGATGTAATGGTAATTCAATTAGAAGTCTAAAAAGTAAAACTATAACTTAAAACTCTTATTATTCAGAATCCAACTTATAAGTTTATACATAAGGATTGAAATCATGATTTCAAAACACATCTGTGTCCTTGTGTGCATTATAAAATTATTTCTCATGATCAAAATCATAGAAATAACCAAAATATACACTGACAGGCAAGTGAGTAAAGAAAATATGGCAAATACACAAGAACATGTCTCTAACTTTACACAAGAAAATTCTCCCCCTTACAATGATATGGATGAAATTAATAAACATTTTCTTAAGGGAAACAAGCCACAGAATGCCAATCACTCCAATGTGCCCTGTATATGAGGAATGTAACTAGTCATAATTATAGGAGAGAACGGATTGGTGGTCTGCAGGATCGGCAAGGAAGACAAAATGTGGAAGTCTATATTTAATAGAAAAAATGTGCAATTTGCTCTACCTTAAGGACCCCCTTCTCAGATAGCTCTAGGCTTTGTTGACAGTTAAAGCTAATTAGGACACAGGGTAACTGTACTCATGTGTTTATCTTATCCACAATAACCTGAATAACTGAAGATTAAATACTTCCAGTCATGACGCATTCCTAATTTCAGACGTGAATACTGCTGAATTATGGAATGTGAGTCCCCATCCATGTAAAATGTTTCTTTATATTAAGACTCGCTTTCTCATACCTCGCCCCCGTTTATTAGCCTTTGACGTTATAATCAGCTGTCTTGTATTCTTTCCTACTGCTTCATCAAGAATGAATTCACACATTAAAGCCAGCCTTTTCCTCTCAGTTAGCAATCCTAATAACCTTAGCAATGTCTTCTAATGGAAGAGTTAAAGTTCTCTTAGTTTCTCATTACCAATTTCTTCTCTGAGTATAAAATTACTGTAAGTTTTGGATAGAACTTTCAGGTAGTTCCAGTAGGTCAAGTCGCTGTTGTTTGCTCATTAGCCAGAAATTTCATGTTTCTAGAAATTCTCAGTAAAATCTTCAATTATCTTGGCAACTGCACTCAAGTGTCAAAGACTGTGTGAATAAGAGATCGAGCAGGGGATTTTTTTATCTATGGGAAACAGTGCAAGAGTAAATGAGCTTAGTAAAAGCAACAAAATCATGGCTAGAAACTAAAAACAACTTTAAGTACTGTGAAACTTGCTAAGATTTAAAGAGAGTATGTGAGTCAATCCAGGTCGTTGGTGAAGAAGAACTGCGGGGGCTGGAGAGATGGCTGTGGGAGTTAAGAACCCTTGTTGCTTTTATGAAGGACTAGGGTTCAATTCACAGCATTGGTATAGTAACTCCATTGTCAAAGGATCTGACCCCCCATCTTCTGGACACTGAGGGCACAAACCATGCACATGGTAGACATGCATACAGCAAGCAACAATCATTATATGAAGTAAAATTTAATAAAAATAAAAAATAGGACATCAACTCCAGAATCTCATACAACTAATTTACATCTAGGCTTTTAAATCTACGTTCCATGTGTCTATGGGAAATATCTTAACTTCACTGAAGCCATGTGTCCATGTTCATAAATTCACAATTTAACAATGCTCATATTGTATGGTTATATAGTATATACGTTGAACACATTCTATTGTACTTCATATCTCATAACAAATACATACTTTCATTAGATTATTTATTGTGGAGCAAATGTGTTCTATAGCATCTATGTAGATATCAAAGGACAGCCTGTAGAAGCTGGGTCTCATTTCCACCATGTAGGCATCAGTCTTGGAATTCATTCTGTCAGTCTTGACAGGAAATATCCTCTAAGACATCTCCTTGGACTAAATATTTACTTTTATATTTGGAATTACCATCAGGATTGAATTACCATAGACACTCTTTGATAGATCATATAATTTAAATAACTTTCTCAACCTCTTTACAAATCTTTACATTCTTTGTGTTATCTGATTAGTAGAATTTACTTCATAAGGATGATTTACTCCGTTTTGAATGTCAGAAGGTGATCATACCTGGGAAAACATATAAATATTTTATAAACTGGAGAGGAATAACAGGAAATAAAAAAAAGAGGATGAGCCAGGATTGAAACTTGGGATCTCCTAGATCCAAAGTCAATATTTTCTACTATTCAAGAGGAAAAGGGCTCCAACAGAGAAAAACATTAACCCGAAAGTTTTTGAACAACTCTGAAAAATGGACTGACCATGTGACTTTTGCACATCACTTTTGAGACTGACATAGTGGACACTGGTATACCCACACTGTCTCCACAAGCTTATTCCTTCTGTGAAGATACTCGGGTAGCACAGATATTTCTGAAATGCCAACAAAGCTGCATGAGCAGGCACAGGCAGGCCTCACAGTGAGAAGCATGCCTTTAACAAGACACTGACATCTAAACTAGTTCAGCAAGTGCTGCCTCACTGAGAACGCACACCCCACCATGAGTATTGTTGTTTTCTAGAAGCACAAATGGCCTTCCTGATAAAACTCAGCTGCACGGAATGAGGGAAGAAGCCCTCATTTTGTTATGTTTTCAAGGCCTTTCCTATCACTGGCCAACAGCTCTATCGTTTTGTGGCTATTTCAAAGGAGCCTCGCTGGAAAGGCTTGCACATTTTCTCCATAAGCCTTATCAGCCACACTCAGATCTGTTCATTTCCCTAATGGTTTCCCCACAAAAGCAATCGAAAGCTTAGAATCAGAACGGAACAACTCGTTTTGGGTTATCTGAAAGAGTTCTTCTGGCCTTTGACCTGTGGCAATTGGCTGTAGACATGAAAGCATCTTGTCCGGTGGACCTTCAAGACCTGCTGAATCCACTTTTTTGGGTTCTGCAACACTCATCAGCAGGTATTGTGACTAATGATACAATAAGGTGCTGGATGTTTCTCTTCTCTGTTTGCATATGGCTGTGGATCAAGACACAAACAGATGCAAGATTCTTTGGTCAGTGTGTTCTTTATCAGATACATTCATGGAATTGTATGATACCTACATAATAGAGCTTATGTGTCACCTTAACATTTAAAATGCCATTCTCATTTACAAAATGGTAGTGAGAAATCCAATTAAACAGTGGATCTGTGATTATTATAGGAAAAGCTATAAGGCATTCATTTATTCATTAAGCTATATTTACTTTTTAGCCATCAAGATAATATTCTTCTAAAGAAGTAAAGGTACAGAAAGCATAGAATGCAGGAAGAGCACTCTTCCTACTATTGAAGGTTGAGAAAGTTGATATTCATAAAGTATTTCTTAAAGTGGTACATACTGATTCATGCTTACAATCACAACACTCAATAAACTGAGGTGTATGCTTTGCAAATTCAAGGCTAGCCTGAAGTAAATGTGAGCTCCTCTCTAAAAAATGTCAGACACTATTCCCAGTACTCAGAATGCAGAGGCAAGTAGACCTCTGTAAGGTTGAGGCCAGCCTGGTCTACAAAGTGAGTTCAAGACTGCCAGGGCTACACAGAGAAACCCTGACTTGAAAAGAAAAAATTAAAAAAAAAAAAAGGAGAAAAAAGTCAAACACACATATGCATATATGCATATTCATTTATTTTTCTTAAAAGTGGAATCATACAAAATGTATTTTATTGCTTCTTTCCTTCAAAAATATTTCTGACTTTTTAAATGTTTTGCTGAAATCCTGTTGTTCTTTTACTACTAAATATAGTTCCATTGTAATGTGTGTAATATTTTGACTGTTGATCTATTAAATGTTTGGAGTGTTACTGATTTTAATATGCTATAATCATTTGTATAGAAGTGCTTTTGTGTGCACTCATGTTTTCATTTTTCTTAGGTAAATTCTGAGAAATTGGATAAAATGTAAAATATATGTTTAACCTGACCCTTTTCCCGTGTGTGTGTGTGTGTGTGTGTGTGTGTGTGTGTGTGTGTGTGCTATCATGGATATCTCTCTCTCTATCTCTCCCTTTCCTTATATCTGAGAAAAGTATTCAGCAGTGATCTGCCTCTATTTATCATTCACTAATTACTCATTAACTGAAAATTTTCAACAATTAGTAGAGTCTACTCTAGTGTAGATCACTGAGTTCTGAGTGTGAAGTTTGTCCACTGCACCAAACATATTGAGAAGCGGGAAGTGGTCAGTGTGTGGGCTCCATCCTCAGCTCCTGTGGGCAATGCCTCTGTGAGTAACCCCCAGGAGTCCTTTAGTGAAACTACTCACAAAGGAGCCAGCCCTGGCCTTTCCATTTAACAGGCCCTGCCTGGCTGTTTCCTTCTCTCCAGGGAGCTACTGCTCTAATCCCCAGAGTTCTCCCTCTCCAGACTCTTGCAATCCCATTATCCTTCTGCCTGGAGAGACAAGCTCATGTACCAGTGCCTGCACAGAGACTCCTGTGGATGTATTGAATTCACCACCTGGTGACTACAATTAAAATTCCTCTCCTTTGATTTATTTTGGTTAGAGGAAAGAAATCATTTAAGTTCTTGGAGATGTAGATAAGAGATGATATATGCCCCATCCATTTCCCTGATAGCAACACTTCCTGCAGCTAACACAGATGGAGAAGGAACTTCAATCACACTCACACTTGACTATCTGTATTATAGGGAATATGAGGCATCTGATGAAGAAAAGAGGAGAGGAGAGGAGTCAGCTAGAGGAAGGAGATAATGAGAAATACGCACGATATTTTTGGGGAAGGGATTTAAGCAAAGAGAGATGTACAGCTGCTTGATACATAGAATTTCCTGTCCCGAGTAAGACTGCAGCACTGCTCCACTGTTTAAAATTCAGTTGAATCGAATTAGATATCACCTTAAAGATGATTTACTCCAGAAATCTATAGCGAAGGGTCTGTGAACACATTGCGGTAGGAGAGGATTGAGATCTCCCAGAAATAGACCAGGTTTTGACCTCTACCTCATGTTTCCACATTCTTATTTCCATTAAAGTAAGCATTTCAAAATGAGGGAAAATAAGGAAATAGGGAGAAGTTTATTTCTGGAAAAATGGTACCAACTACAGAGGTAACTGTTGGATTCTCAAAAGAATGTTGTTTGCAGGGCATTGGTGGTACATGCCTTTAATTCCAGCACTCAAGGAGGCAGAGGTAGGTGGAACTCTCTGAGTTGAGGCTAGCATAGTCTACAAGAACAAGCTCCAGGACAATCAAGGCTACACAGAGAAACCTTGTTTCAAAAAAACAAAAAAACAAAAAAACAAAAAAACAAAAAATGAGAGGGAGGAGTGTTGTTTGGATGGCATTTGGAACAACTTGTTCCATGGGAAACCTTAGTTCAGAGAAGGGTTATTGTGAATAATTTTTATTCCTTGTTCTTCCCTTTTTTCTTTATATGGGATTTTTCAAGTGTGGCACGCTGGTAGATGCAAAATGGAATATTGTGCACAAGTAATGATAGGGAAATAAAATTATAATGAAGAAAAGGGCATTGGTCATCACAGTCGGCCATGTTGATCCCATCAGATTGGAGGTCATCTAGTGTCTACTGTTTCAGCAATCTCATAATATTCTCCTGTAATATAGCTTTGTAATTGCATCAGTCTTTAGGCATTGATTAGGTTGTTGCACTCCCGATACACATACCCCTTTGCCTAGATAGCCCATTTCATGGAGACTAAGAAGAATTCATGAACCCACTGTCAATAAGAACTACCTATCCTCCCTCTGTCTCAAAGAGTTTACAAAATTAACTAACATCATCAAACTCTGCTATTTTGTAGTTGAGGATGATCAGTCCAAAGATTAAAAAAAAATGTTGCCCATATTCCTATTTCTTGCTCAAGGTTGTGGACAAAACCAGACCTCAGTGCTTTGAACTCTCATATTTGGCCCATTTCATCTTATTGTTAGATTGCATATATACTACTGGGAAACATAGTAATTCACTTTCTATTCAACTTACCACCATCACCATTTCTGGAGAGGGCAAGGCATGTATGGCCTCTGCCTTCTGATAAAAGCACAAAAGGAGCCAAAGTTAGCTCAAGCAACACAATTCTTTTTTTTTTCCTTAGGTTAGTATTTATTGACATGATAGACATTGACAATATGTCACTGGATATAAAATATTAAAATGTATATAAGAGATTATATGATGCAATTTTTCTTTTCTCGTTATTTTTAAATTAAATTTATTCGTTTATTTTACATCTCGACTGCAGTTTTCCCTCCCCTTCTCTCTGCCCCGTCACACCAACTCATTCCCCTTCTCTTTCTGCTCAGAAAGAGGCAAGCCTCCCATGTGTGCCAACAAAGCATGGAATATCAAGTTGAAGCATAACTAAGCTCCTCCCTTCATATTAAGACTCAATAAGGCAACTAGGTGTGACAAATAGGTTCCCAGAAGCCTACCAAAGCATTAGGGACAGGTCCCGTTCCTACTGCTAGACTCACACAAGTAGACCATACTATGTAGATATCACATATGTAGAGAGCCTAGGTGGGCTCCTTAGCTGTCAGTCCAGTACCTGTGAGCTCTTATGAGCCCAGGTTAGTTGTCTCTCTGAGCTCCAATTCTTCCTTCCTCTGTTCAACAGGTTCCTACATCTTATCCCAGGGCCTAGCTATGAATCATTGCATCTGCTTCCATCAGTTATTGGACAAAGGCTCTCTGATTACAGGAGAGGGTTCTTAAAGTATACTTAGTAAATCTAAGGGCACATGACTTCAAAAACCTTTATTTTAATAATTGCTTCTGTTAACAGATCCTTGTATCTGAATGTTTTCTTTTCCTTCTTCAGGGCTACAAAATCTCATCTGCTTTACTCTAAAGTTAAAAATCAGAACTGAATTATTTGTTTTCTCTTTAATGTCTAGGAAGAAACTTAGAAAGTGTCCCCTAATTAAATATGAGCTTCCTCTGAGAATGCTGGCAGGGATTAAGGATGTAGTTTAGTGGTACAGTGTGTGCTTTAGAGGTTCTGGATTCAGTGTCTAGTACCTCAAAAAGAAGAGACAGTTAGAAAAGAATAAGGAGAAAAATAAAGCAAACAAACAAATAACCGTATCAGTGCTCTAGCATCCATCTGGTAGTCTTCTCTTCCAAAGGTTCATTTTCTTTCCTCCTCTGGGAACAAGTCTAGTAGAGTCCCAATAATTCCTTTTTGGGAGGAAGTGAAGAAAATGGGATATCATTGTACATATGTTTTATGGATGTATGCTATTTTCAAACTGATTAAATTCTACTCAATACAATGCCTAAGTGTTCGAAACTTCGCTTAAGCACAGTCTTTGCTTATTATAAGCAGAACTTAACACAAATTCTGTGACAGTAATGAACATGCTGGAATATGCCTGGGAAATTGTCTGGACCCCCAAACAGAGGCCCCCAGGAATAACAACTCTCCTCTATCTAAATGCAAAATTACAAGGATGCTTTCTCAGCCCTGTTGTCTTGATTCCTACTTTCTGTACCTTATGACACTCTACATTGCTAATCTCCTAACATTCCGTGGAGTTCTGATGCCCCCTGCTGCTTGCTGCCA
>NC_022016.1:3527757-3536425 GCF_000317375.1 Microtus ochrogaster
CACACACACACACACACACACACACACACACACACACACATACACACACACCAGTCTTAGTTTTTTATTCTCTATGTTCTCCTAGGTAGCCAGCCTTTCTTACTCTGTATCTTCTCTCTACACCTTCAACCCTGAACCTTTCTTTGCATCTCTCTCCTCCTCCCTCAGTTTCTTATTCTCACTTTGTTCTTTCTGCCTCTGAGCATAGCTCAGTCTATATTTCCAGATTCCTGCTTCCTGTACGATGAAGTAATTCAGTGGATTAGTTTCTATTTCACACCCTCAGACACTCATTGATAGAACGATTTCCTGTACAGAGAAACAGAGAAAAGAAAATGTCCATTTCATTCTCTCAAGAAAATAGATTAATGGGGTTATCAGCATTACTTCACATGCAGGGTGACCATAACTTTGCTCACACACTTCTCCTTAATTGATAAATGAACGATTTTTTTCCGGATTCCAGGAAGTTTCTTCTTTTGGAATGGTCAATACTATCAGTTTGCTGTGTAATACAGGGCATATACGTTTTATTTTATGAGCCAATGTTTAACATATAAGCATAATAAGAAGCAGAAGTAGAGAGGGAGTGTGTTTTTCAGTTGTGTCTGTGATTTTCCAAACAATGCAGACTTGAGGGTTGGAAACGGGAGTGTCGAGCTAAGATTTCTGGGCTGCATTGCACAAAGGATTTCACGGCAAAGCTCATCATATTCCTGGTAGGTGCTGTTTTATAATGAGTTCACCAAACTCTGAAGATGTTAGGCACATTAGTAGATAGTGTGTATCTGCTCCACAATTTAAACCCAAGTAGAATGCATAAGCCTCAGAGATGTAAATAAAAGCACTGGTCCGAGGATGAAGCAACTCTCTTCTTGGACTAGATTCTATTCCTGGGGTGCAAGTTGCACCAGGAAACAAGGGTGAGCACATCTTCTGGTGTTGTGGGGTCTACATTAAAACATGCACATCTCTGTCCCTCTATGACTCTCTCCCTTCCTGAACCCTTTCCCATTTGTTCTACTCTGATTTATATGAACACATATGAATCTAAGAATTCTGCATCAGTGTGTTTAAAGGCATGACTAATATTTGATTTCCCACGATGCTTAGAATCCTGTTTTTAATGTTGAAGGCACTCAGCTTTTGCTTTTGTTTTGTGAAGGCAGAAAGAGTGGGAGGTAGCAACTCAAGCATAGAGCCCAGAGGGAGAAGAAATCATAAAAGACCAGAAGAAAGGAAGGAAAATGAAAGAGATTAATATGTTTTTAGCACATTACAGGACCCATTTAAGACATAACAGAACCTGCCTTATTGATTTGCTTTTTTGCCTTTAAGTGCTGATGGCTGCAGATGACTGGAAATATGGAAGAATAAAGAAGTAAAAAGTCCACTGAATATCATATTGGTAGTTAAAATTTCAAATGTCTCATGTTGGAAAGCCAGCACAAAGAAGTCAGGACTTGTTTTATGGGGTGATACTCTTGAAAACTATCTTTTTCAGGTGCATGATGACTCTGTAAAGCAGTATGCCCCTTAACCCAAGCACACTCTCGTGCCAGTTCCACCGACAGAGCTCAGCACACTGCAACCCTGACGGGGTTGCTCCCTCCATTATGTTTGCTTTCCCTACAGTAAGTCTTCCTCAAGACTGATGCTAGCAATCAATACCAAATGCCGCACACTTAAGTCCATCAATGGAAAGGCTGTTACAATAACAGCAGCTATTTCTACGTGGATAGTGATTTCTTTGTTACTCTCTAAACACAAAGAGAGGAAATAATAACTGGTCATTTTTCATCATGGCAGACAATGCAGGAGGACAAGTGGAGCACAGGCACCTCCTGTGATCTGTGCAGCCACAAGGGCACTGGGCAGGGAAAGCAAAGCTGACTCCTGGAGGCTCCAGTGCCTGTGCTGGTAAGGGCTGGTGCTAGAACCTCTCACCAGCCCAATGGCTATGTATCTACTCCAAAGCATCTTTGAACAGCTATAGAACTAGTGACTTTGGTTCCTCCTTATGCATTCTTAATGTATCCATTACGTCTTTCACTGTTGTGACCTAGTAACTGACAAAAAGCGTCCTAGGTAAGGAGGACTTCGTATGGATCATGGCAGTGTGCCATGGCTACAGGACTTGCTCAAGGCTTTGACAGCAGAAGTGTGGGGCTGCTTACTCATACCTTGATGAATCAAGAGGTGTAAAAAAACTAAAACTAGAACCATAGCTTAGGTATAGCCCCTCTCTTAGTGACCCACTAATCCAGTGAGACCCCATTTTCTTCATAACCTCTCAAAACAGTGCCACCATCTGGAGACGTAATGTTCAAAGGCATGAACTGATGGGGGAGATGTCACACCAAAGCCTTAATGGTAGTTTATACATTTATTTGCTTTGCTTTCTTAATATTTTCACAATGTAGTCTGAATGTATAATTAGAATTAATGAACGCACAAACACACACACACAAAATCAAAACTATATAAATCCATAAGTAAAAGCTTCTGTTATATATCCCATTGCTTTACCCCAGGGAAGTCATAAAAATAAGCAATGATAAAATCCCAAGGCTGCTGAAAACATAGGCTGATCATCCCCATGGACTTAGTCAATGCTTCTTCTCTCTAAGCCTTACACTCTTCATCTATGAACATGGATGCATTTTTATTTCTTACTTAATTTATAGGGGTTTTGTTAATTATAAAAATAACAGGATTCTGAGCTTGCAGAACCCAAATGTACAGCCAGACAGGAAGCAGCAGTTTACAACAAGAGGAAGAGGTTCCTCTTGAAACCATAAATTAAACCAAAACTTCCATCTTCACCAAGTGGTAGACTGTGGCAGCCCCCATGATTATGTCTTCACTATCAAATGGTGTATATCTAGGAAAGCAGACATAGCTCTGTGGAGGGGGTGGAAACCTCTGATTGATGGATTTACATGAGATGACTTCCCCAGAGGCAGAGAAATAGTCTGCAAAGGAGACACTGCTAACTGTTTGACCAAAAAAAGGAAGAATCTGGGGAAGTAGCTGATTTGCTTCTGTCCCTCAGGATCTTTGCAAGAGGAGACAAAGTTTGAAACTGAGCCTAATGACAGAGAATTCACTTATATTCAAGGTCACTTTGCCAAGTAGGTACTTTCTGTAAGGATTCTGAGATGAATAGTAAAAAAATGCAGCATCAAGAAAATGTGAGATGAAAAGCAAGGTGTGTCTAGTGCCTGTGTATGCCAGGAAATCTGTCAGACATTATTTAAACCATCACATATAATTCTTACAATCAACTGGTGAGGTGGTAATTAAATAGAGAATATTGGGCCCCATCCATCAAAAGACTCCTAGATAACCAGCAGGCTTGCAGGCATGCCACGCTAGCCAGTTCAATGCTTGGCTTAAGCATATCGACCCTTTCCCCTGGCATGTCCTTTTCATCTTACCCACTGCATCAATTGCTTCAGAAAAAAAAAATTGTCCTGCTTCCTACCTCCAGATCCCAAAACCCTCAAGTTTGTAGAGATTTCCAACTGCATTCCTACAATGTTCTCCAGTAGTGGATATGCATGCGTGTGCACGTGCGTGCATGTGCAATTGTATATTTGCTTTTCTGAATCCCTCTTAACACTTCATAATTTGTTACTGTTGCTATCCTTATCATTAGGTTTATCTATAGAACCCCTTCATACTTCAACAGTGCTTACAGTCAAGATCACCATGCTCAGAAAATGTAGCATTCTAAATTTAAAAATTGGATCACATTATGGAAAGAAAGATAAATGGATGATTAGACAAGCAAATAAGGGTTATGTGAATTTATACAACCATGAAACGTCAATGTCGTGATTATTTGTCAGTGTTGCAGCAGCAGAAGGTGAAGGGAGGGTAGAAACAAAACCTCAAGAACGCAGCAGAAAGAATCAAATTAGATAGGCCATAAAGATCTCCATCAAAATAATGCTATATCTGGAAAAACCATGACTATTTTTAGGTTGCAGTTCCCCAAAACAGCATCCGAATTCTTGCAATCAGTTGTGAATAAAACAAAACAAAACAAAAAACAAACAAAAACCAGCCATGCTGCCAATTTAAATCTAGCGTACCCTTTGTATTCATAGAAAAGCCTCATCCCACCCCCAATACCTGAGCTTATTCTTCTTTTGTTTGTGCATTTGTGCTGCTTCCCAGCCAAATTAACTATCAGTTTTCTTAGGATTATCTACTGTAGTGGGAATTCTTATGCCTACGGAAAGTCTATACTTGTTTTACAAACTACAGCAAGCCAGTATTTTATGTTTCAACCAAACAGCGTGCCTTAGATATTAAATACCCTACCCCCCCCCCAAAAAAAAAGCAGCCTCGTTTGTTAGAAAGTTGCTCCCAGCTAGCAGTGTTGTTTTCAGAAGCTTGGGAATCAGGGAGAAGTAGGATTGATGTGCACACAGTTTGTCACTGGAAGTACATCCTTGGTGCTGTGTTCCCGATTAACTCCTACCTGTCTCCCCCTCCTGCCTGTGCACTGTGAAGAAAGTAGTTTTCTTACCATGCATTTCCACTCTGCCTAAGTACACAGGGTCAAACAAACGTGGGGTGAAACTTCTGAAACCAGGACCCAGCACGAATACTTAAATGGTGCTCATAGATACTTTCATCAAATTGGTACAAGAGTAATTGATGTATGATACAACCAGCAATTATAACACAGTATTAGGGAACATTAGGACAGACAGCTCAGCACTAGCTGTTCTTCCACAGGACATGGTGGGTTTCTCAGAATCCAAGTGGCAGTTCATGACTATCCATCACTCCAGTTTGAGAGGACCCAAAGCCTTCTAGAGTAATTTTTAATATTCTGCCACAGGTAAGACTCAAAGTTACAAGTTTCTCCTGTAACCTTCATGACATCCTCAGTGCAATAGACAAAAATATATCTTACACTTTCTTTTTGTTCAATACTTTTGTATGCTTACTGGATTTCTTCCCTGAAGCAACCTCTTTCCTTTACCACAAGGACTGTTGATCGTCACACATTCGGATCCCTGCCTCCTATTAGACTTCTAGAAAGGTTGCCCTTTCTATTAGGACTAGAAGAGCTGTGTCACTAACCTCGGTCAATTAAGTAATAGAAGATAGACACAAAGACCTTGGTACTGGAAAGTCTTTAGTGCCCCCTTAACCCTCCCAAAGTCACATGTTCACTGCATTCCTTACTATAGCTACATACGCTTTCACTACTAAATAGTTGGGCCACTGCCCTAAAGAATCAATTCTACATGTGGCAGTCTTCTAAGGTGTTAATTCTAAACTTTACCAGCAACATTTATAAATACACCACAACCTGTTCTCACCTGATAAATGTGAATGCTCTTATAGAAGAATTGCAAACCTACATTTTCGCTTGTACAGCATTCCCCATCTTGTGCCTATCCTTTCCAGAAGCCTTTCTCATTCTCTATATCCCGTGTTCTCTTAAAGGCTCCTTCAAACTCCTGGTCATGACCCAGTAATCAACTCTAAAAGTGCACTTAAAAGTCAGCCCTTGATCAATGTTCTTCCCCCACTGACTCAGACCTATTTCTGTTCTCTACACCCCTGGAGGAAACAGGGTAGGCCACTCAGGTGGCCATTGGAGGATTTACTTCACTCACAATACAAGTCCTCTATCTGGACACTCCAAACCTCTTACAGAACAACAAAGATGTGCAGCCGGTGGGGAATGCTAGAACTTGAAGAAGTCCCCCGGCAGCAGCAGTTAAGAGCACTTTTCTGCTCTGTCAGGGCACTCGCTTTCAGAGGCAGCACCCACACGATGCCTCACCACCATGTACAGCTATAGATCTAGGCGACCCAATACACTCTTCAGACCTCTGGAATAGACATGCAAGTGGTACAAGTATAAACATACAGGTGAAAGAGTCAAAAGCATATAATCAAATAAATCTGAAAAATGTAAAGACTAAAACCAACCTGTTTAGTGTCTCTTAGCCTCTATGGCACAGTTGCAAGATGGCATTCAGCTTCACACACCAACTCCAGAACAGTCCCTAGCTCATAGAGCTTTCTTCTCATCTTTGAACAATATCACTTCAGGTAGTTTCTCATTGCCTTGTAGCACTTAATTCTGTTGAGGGCCCTGGCTGTAGAGGCCACGTACAGAAGAGGTAGGCAGTCTGCTCTTTCTTCTCATAAGGTTCTTTAAGAATTTCGAAATGAAAAAAAAAAAAAAACAAACAAAGAATTTCGAAATGGTGGACAGGTCTTTCCCAGCAGGCCACCATTGCTTTCATTCTAAACCTTTTTTTTTTAAATTTTAAAGTAAAGGAAGGTTAATATTCAGGGGGATGCCTATATGTTTGTCTTTGGATTCACCTTCTAATTTAGCTTCTCTAGGATCACGAATTATAAGCTCACTGTCCTTTATTTATGGCTAGAAACCAAATATGAGTGCGTACATCCCATGTTCCTCTTTTTGGGTCTGGCTTACCTCACTCAGGATAGTGTTTTCTATTTCCATCCATTTGTACGCAAACTTCAAGAAGTCCTTGTTTTTTACTGCTGACTGCTGAGAACTCAAGAACAATGGCAATGGGTTTTTGATCCTACTGCACATACTGGCTTTGGGGGAGCCTAGGCAGTTTGGATGCTCAACTTACTAAACCTGGATGGAGGTGGGCGGTCCTTGGACTTCCCACAGGTCAGGGAACCCTGATTGCTCTTCAAGCTGATGAGGGAGAGGGACTTGATCGGGGGAGGGGGAGGGAAATGGGAGGCGGTGGCGGGGAGGAGGCAGAAATCCTTAATAAATAAATAAATTAAAAAAATAAAGTAAAGGAAGTAATTCCTTAAGAGAGATACAAATACTAAGATCAAATGGGCAATAACTTGGCCTACTCACTGTCTCACTGTGAGTCCAGTGCTCCCTATATTTTATTTTATTTTAAAAATATTGAAGAAGTGTGTGTGTGTGCGTGAGAGAGAGAGAGAGAGAGAGAGAGACAGAGACAGAGACAGAGAGAGAGAGAGAGAGAGATCAGCTAACATGACATGATTTAAATACAACTCAACTTCTACAGTGAGAGAGCAATGATTCTAGTAAAATATAAGACATGTGGGTCATTAAAACTACTACAGTTAGAAGAAGAGGAAGGAATCATAATCATTAAATGCTTTCTAAATGTCAGACACTGCCAGGTACTTTTTATGTTCCTTAATTTAAGTTTACAGCTGTACCTGAAGGCTGACATATCGTTCTATTTTCTTCCTGATTTGAACAACAGCACAGTGTTTCAGTTTGTCTGCTGCTGCATAAGTTCTTTTAGAAACCCAGCTGGATGAACTGAAGGTTGGGCTCAGCTGATCTTGTCTAACAGAGGTTCCCGTGTTTGGCTGCCCTATGAGGCATGGGCTTCAGGTGCCAGTAGGTTTCTTTTAATATGGCATCAGTGGTCATGCAATCTCAGTTTCACTATACTTACTGCTGGTTACAGCATTTATGAGGCAGGCATAGGTAACTTAGAAATTGGATAACACTTCATAAGGAGGCACTGAAAGGTCACTTTGTAGAAGAAACTGGGCCATGAGAGCACAGGGTTCAGTTTTATGCTTGAACATGCAGGGAAAATATGACTTCAGGACACTTGGGCTCCTGTGGAATTGTGTGTGTGTCTGTGTTTGTGTGTGTTTACACTTGTGTGTGTATGTGTGTGTGCATGTGTGTGTGTGTGTGTGTGTATTGTGTTATCAAAGAAACTCCAAGGAGAAGGCACCATTTGGGATGGACTTTAAGGTGGAGGTATATGTATGTGTATGCAAAGGATATTTTACATTTCAAATGAAGCAAGAGTAAAATCAGAGACAGTCATCAAGTATACATCCCTAGCTCTTGTGGTTTTGCTTGCTTGTTTCTCTTAATTTGTTTTGCTTTATGTTTTTATTTTACTTTGACAAATAAAGGGCTATGGGTAATCGACCTCTCCCAGGCATAAACAAAGTATGTGAAACACATGGAAGTTCTAACAACCAGATGTTGACCTTGCTTACAGATGAGAAGATCTTTAGATCATTATCACCCATTTCACATGCAATTTTAATTAAGACACAGATCAGACACTGCTAGGTCAACCATATTCTAAAGAAAAATGGACATATTGTTGACTTGGAGACTCGGGGAAGATGAAAATCCACCATGAAGAAGCAAACTGAAAGCATTTTCCGGCTTCTCTAGGGATCAGGAAATCTATGATAGCTTAGAAATTATCTGCAGCGCGAACTTTTTAAGACTTTATTGGTCACTGGTATACACTATATAAAAGGATTACAAAAATAAGTTTCAACCTTAAATTACAGAGCTAGAAAATCCCACAGAAATTACTTGCACACCCAGTAAAACCATACAAAACTAGTACTCTTTGACACTCTGTGTAATGCTATTATAGATAAAGTAGTTTTTCTCTGAACATTTGGAACTTGTGGGTAATGTATTTTAGGAAAGCTATAATTTTACATACATATTTTTGAATGGGAAAAAGTAGCAATGAAAAGGGCATATTTTATGAGACTGAAGTTCTATCAATTTTCAATGCCCTTCACAGAAATCTACCTAACATTCTCATTCTGACACCTGTAAATAAAGAAATGAGAAAGAAAGAAAGAAAGAAAGAAAGAAAGAAAG
>NC_022016.1:3536525-3538304 GCF_000317375.1 Microtus ochrogaster
AGGAGGGAGGAAGGGAGGGAGGGAGGGAGGAGGGAGAGAACTAAAGGACAACAGACCAACTTGTCACTACAAGCTGCACCTTAGTCTTAGAAGTATAAAATTGCTCTTATAATTTAGGCGATCAGTACAGTTTGGCTCTCTGGTCACTCACATGACTTCACATTCTATTTGAATTTCAGACAGAGTTGAGAATGAACTTCAGATCTTCCACTTAGGGGGGCTTTGTCTTAGTTGTTTTTTATCAACTAGACAAAATTAGAGCACCTGGAAAAAAGAATCTCAGCTGATAAAATACCTCCACCAGATTGCCTATGGACAAGACTATAGAGCATTGTCTTGATTAATAATTGATGTAGGAGGGCTTATACCTAGTGCCATCCCTAGGCGGGAAGTCCTGGCAAGTGTGAGAAAACTGAGGGAGGAGACCAGGAGGAACATGTCAACAAGCAACATCACTCTATGGCTTCTGTTGGGTGTCTGCAGTTGGGTGCCTGCCTTGAGTTCTTGCCCTGACTTCCCTCAGTGATGAAATATAACCTGAAAGTTGTAAAATAAAATAAATCCTTCCTTCCACATATTGTTTTGGTCATGGTATTTTATCACAGCAACAAAAACCTAACTAAGACACTCTATTACCTTGAACTCACGTTTTGTTTTCTAAGTGTTAACTTAGCTCAGAAGTGGGAAACATAGAGTTTCATCATCATGGAATTCAGGTAAAGAAATTACAAGGTACTTCATACAACTCAATCATCTCTCCAGAAAACCTGAGGTTGCTGGCAAGCATAACTATGGAAACTCTGCAGATATAGATATAGATGATATAGATATAGATATAGATAGAGATAGAGATAGAGATAGAGATAGAGATAGAGATAGAGATAGAGATAGAGATAGAATGTGTGTGTGTAAAACAAAAAGGAAAAGAAAACAAATACAAAGAAGAAAGAGTCTAAGACAGAGAGCAAAAAGACACCTTTTAAAAAATAAAAAATAAATAAATAAAAATGAGAGGAAGAAAAAACAAAAAAAAATGGGGGAAAGAAAATAGACAGAGAGAAAGCAGAAAGAAGACAGGAGAAGGCTGAAGAACATAAGGCTGAGAAGGAAAAGGTAAGAGTAAAAAAGATGAGACAAATACAATGAGACCCAGAGATAAGAAAAGATAAAATAAACGAAAAAGGAATATAAAGGAAGAAAAAAAGAAAGTTCAAAATGGAGGAGATGAAAAATAAAATAGAAAAGAAATTGGTGATGTGGATCACTTTGTGAAAGCATTGACTCTATCCTTGCATTGGCCTGACTTCCCAGGTGATGATTTTTATCCAGTCGGAAAAGACGTGCCCATGTCCTTAGAAAAACCGGATACTCACCACCTTCAAGACCAAAACCCCCATTCCATGTTCATCAGACTGATCTGTTCGAAAGCACAGCCTTGGCTGGGCTGCTCCTCTGTGCTGATGACATCGTAGGATTCTGCAAAAATATCTGTCCTTACCTCAGTATGTCAGTCAGTCTACTGTCATGATTCATATTCTGATAATGGAGTCTCTCTTTCGACCTTATCTGTTTGTTGCTGTAATGCTCTTTCTTTGCTAGTAAAACACTGTGGCCTTTGGTCACAATTTTACTTTCCCACCAGAAGATACTGACTTGCCAGACTTTAGCAACTATTCAGAGGTAAAAGAAAGAGAAGTGACCATCATAAAAACTTCTGAACCTTCTTAGGCTCAAATACTTGGCTGGCTCAATTCTAGAAATAAGCTATGAGTATAGACA
>NC_022016.1:3538409-3552115 GCF_000317375.1 Microtus ochrogaster
AGATAGAATAATGGAAATAAGGGTTATTTTCCAGGAAAGAGATGTTAATCATGGGCCTACTAATAAAAACCTAGATTCAAAAACTGTACTGGTATTCTGCTATCTTTCTTAAGGATGTCTAGAAAATTAGAGACATAAGAGACCCTACAGACAAAGACTCTGTGCATATGTGAGTTAGGTCTCAGGTAGTCCATATGTCAAAATAAGCTTAAAGAGGATTATAGAAATATTTCTCTCAGTTAGATAGAAGCCAGCATTCCTCAGCAACTTGTAAAATGGGATTTTCCATTCCCCAAGAGGAGTCACTTTTCTTGCCTATAGCAAAAAGGGGTCATATGGCTCTTCATTGGTAGATACCTGTGGCAGCTATCAGCATATCAAAGCCCATTTTGACATCCAGGGTCCTTCATCACATGTACCTGTTTTACATTTCAAAGTCCACATGAGATTCCTGCCCCCAACTACTTATCCCCTTATAATCCACATGACTTGACGACTGCACACACGTTCCCAATGCTCATTCTCTTTCTTCTGCTTTCTCTCTACCTCTGCTATTCTCCCCTGCTCTCTCATGATCCCTCACCTCCATCACTGATATCTGTTCAGTCCGTTTCTCTTTCTCCCTGTGCTGGACTCTTCCAGGTGCCTCTGCAGAGTTTCTCTTATTTACAATAAAAACCTTCCCCCAAATAATGGAATGTCATGTTGGCAGTTTCTTTTCTGTGCCCCTTCACATATATCTGGTGTCAAAATCTAGACAAAAGATGGAGAACTGGCTTGTAATCTACAGTCTGCAGGGACCAATACCAAGGCTATACTTTGGCCTCTCTTTGGCACCTAGCTTCTTCATCTCCTCAGACTACTGTCCTCTATCCTCTTTATAAAAATGTGTTTGCTTCTTTTGTCTTCAGGCTTAGTCAGCAAGCCAGATGCTTGTGATGAAATTTGCCAAGTCTTTTCCCTCTTCCTGTAATACTAGCCTCTTGGCCTTCTAGCCTTCCTAGACCTAGAAATTTAAGCTACGGAGTAGTCAGAGATAACATTGCCTTTACCATCAACAAAAAACTGGAATGTTGGGTCTCACAGGCAGTCCGTGCATCCAAAAATGAGCTCAGGCTCAACTCCAAAAGGATATCTGTCAGCTACATAAAAGCCAGAACTCTTCATGAACTTGTAAAACAAGTTTTCCCCAAAAGGAATTATTTCCCTTACCTCTGGCAGAAGGGACTGTGACTCTCCAATTGACATATACCTGCAGCACCTATCAGCATATCAGAGCCCTCAACGGTATCCAGTCTTTTTCAGTCCCTACTCACAAGTACTTGCCATACATTTCAAAGTCCATGCTAGTATCCTAGTTTTTCCTACCTCTTCCTGTACCCTAAACTCCTTCAACCTCTTGGGCTTCTACTCCGCTACCAACTCATCCTTCTTATAAGCCAGCTACTCTTCCTATCCTCCCTCTGTCTGGCTATGTTCTATTCTCTATTTCTTGCTGTCTTGCTATCTGCACTATTCTCCCATGCTATCCCCTCTCACATTCTCTTGTGCTCTTTCACCCCTCTTGCCAATAGCCAAGGATAGGTCCTCTCTGTGTTTCTTTCTCTCCACTCTGGACTCATCCATGTGCCTCTGGATAATTTTCTTTTTTTATTCATACACACACACACACACACACACACACACACACACACACACACACATTACCCTAATAATGGAGCAGTCATGTCAGCAATTTCTTTCTTGTGCCCCCTCTCGCAAAATAGAGATCCAAAAAGACTAAAATGCTATACGGCTATTACAGGATGGTAATTAGGTCATGAACTTGGGCCTTCAAATTTCTCTATCCCCTAATCTTCTAGCTGGTAAATTCAGTTTTTATTCAAGCAAATAGTCAGACTAGGTTAAGAGTCAGCTCTGTACATTAAACAGTCTAAATTCTGACTTGGCCTCATTTCAAAGCATAGTCCAGACCTTTTGTGGGTATGCACTGTCCTTTTGTCTTTTGATAATTAACTTAGCCTCCCTGCTGGGGCATGGGTGCCATCTGTCTCTCAAAAGCTTGATGGGCAATGATTGAGGATGCTAGAGATTTATTTGAACATAAAGTTAAAACAACAAGCCCTCTGGGAGTTGGCCTGACTATGTTCAGGATTTGGTTTCTGTACTCTCTTCTAGTAGTCAATGTGCACTATCTATTCCAAATAGAACTTTTAAAAAATAAAACCTCTGGGTCATTAAATCACAGTACAAAGAAAGAAAGAGAGGGAGCCAAAGGATGCTGACTTTACCTTCCAAGTTTATTTGAAGGCTCACTGATATTGGGTAAGGGGCAGTAGTATTCGGAAAGAAAAGACCCCATGTCCAAGACAAAGATGGACTGCAAATGGATAGGATACAAACAGGAAGCTATTTCCAGCAGGTAAGCTATAAATCCAATCTTTATTACCTTTTATTATGTTGTTTCAACAGACTCTTAAAGACAGCACAACGGTCTGCTGATAGCAGCACTAAATCTCTTTCATTTTCTCCTAATATTACTTTTGCCTCCTGGATTTTTTTTTCCCTTCTCTCACTTCATGAGTCAAATTTTATTGGTCTTCTCTAGAGGATGATGGTAGAATTGGAAATATTGTTTATAATTGAGAAACAAAATCCAACAACACCAAAACCTCAAAATGTGAGCTAGTAATGAACATGTACATGTCTCTTGTATGTATATATTTTATGTGTGTATGCAAGTACACAAATACACATATAAACAGAAAAGCATATTAAAGGCATAAATCTAATTGCAGAAATTTGGGGCCTGCATGAGTATGGTGATCATGAACATGATAATAGCTTATGGCCAAAACGTTACGTGCTAGAACAGAATTAAAATAAATAATGAATTACTTTTTGTTTCATTTTTTTTTCTTTTTTAACTCTACTTAAGGAGAATTCTATTTAGAACTGAAAAAGCAATCCTCTGAATACTTTGAGATGGTAAATAAAAGCAGAGAGGCAGAAGTTAAAGAGAAGGAGGAAGAAGAAGGTAGATGGGGGAATGTGGAAGAAAAGGAGGAAAATGGAAAAAAAAGAGGCACATAGAGTAGGGTGGAGGATCTAGCGACTATAACCGTATGTCTTGGAGACAGATTAGAAGCATTAAAGTGTACAGTGAGCCACTTACTAGAGTGTGGATTTGAGAAAATAAACCCAACTTGTCATTGTCTCTATTTCCATGTTTTTGTAAAGATATTACTGCTACCTTCTTTCAATAGCTGCTGGAGCTTGAGTTAATTCAAGGAGGGCACTGGCTCATGGGGAAGGTTGAATAGAATTTAGCAATCATTACCATGATCAAAGAGCAATGAAACAGGAAGGATGCAGACAATTGGTAGGAGCTAGTGAGTGCTAAGTCTCATTCAGGAGACAAAGCCTCCCAACTCCTGAGAATACAGCCTGTCTACCAGGCAATGCATTGCAAGGAAATGGGATTTTTATCCCCCAAAGTCAATGTGAATGTTTAATGCCATCATTACCAAGTATTTGATTTTCATTTGTATTTCTTATGCTTCAATATTTTGTTCAAGTAGAGCAGCCCATCAAATTGGGACCAAGAAATTGTAAGTGCACCAGATAGGCAGCTTCTCTTGTTTTTAATGAGGAAACCAATTTTTCAAGCCTTGTTAGAATTGCCAAGCAGGGTTTCCTGCTGGGCAAGCTTCATTTACTTGGCATCTCCTACTGAGAGACACCAGTACCATTCCCAGAATGGGGAGTCAAGAAGACAGGCAGCTGATTGAAAAAATACCCACTCGAATTTGAAATTTGTGTCTTCCAAAAAATAGAAAAC
The DNA here is from genome assembly GCF_000317375.1 of Microtus ochrogaster. NCBI lineage: Eukaryota > Metazoa > Chordata > Mammalia > Rodentia > Cricetidae > Microtus > Microtus ochrogaster. Next base: position 3,542,251 of record NC_022016.1, read on the forward strand.
TATTGTTGGGGGGGGGTGTTTTTTAAAACTAGCTTTGCTTAAGTATTAAGCAAATTCATTCCACTTATATACTTTAAAATGTTAAAAGTTAAATATTTAAATTTAAGAGCTTCTGTCATTAAGTATAGACTGATTGATTCAATTTCTGGGAACAGTGAGAAGGATCTTAAGACTATTTCCATCTCAGTAAAAAGATGCTGAAATCCACTAGTAATGTCTGCAATGTTCAAGAACTTGGGTAATACTGGTCCAACTTGTTATATACTTTTTACCCTTATCTAGTCAATTTTCTGGTGTTAAAAATATTTTTAAATCCCTTATATTATGATTTATACTATGTTCATTTATAAATTCCATCTTAATACATGTAGATTTACTGAGATATGAAGATCTGAATATAAATAGGTATTATTTATGTCTTCTTGGCAAACAATTGGATTTGGCTAAATAGCTTTTATGAACTTTTGAACAATGTCATTTTTTGTGCAGTTTAAACGGACTTTTTATTATCCCTCCTGGTGATTTGTTGTCAATCTTTGCTCCCTAGAGAACCCATTTTAAAAAGCTGGCAACTATTAAAACGTTGTGCTGATTCCAACACACTACATGTGTAAGTATATTAAAATTAATAAGAATTCAGAAAAAAAAAACAAAACATAAAGGTGTGTAATCAATGTAACCAGCTTTCTAAGAGTTTTAACTTTCAGGGCAGGTTTTTTTTGTTTTCTTTATTGGTTTCAAGGATCATGGACTTTAATTGCCATTTTTTGTTGTTCTCTTAACATTGACACTAAAGATAATGATTTATGTTTGTTTCAAAGTTTTTGATTTTTCAAACACACTCCTTTCTTACCTCCTTATGTTACATTGCACTATATACTGTAAATATATATATATCATATTATATTTATTATACTATTTATCTTCATTATTACATTATTGCCACAGAGAAGGGAGAATAAGTCAAGTAAGTAACAAAACGTAATCTCAATTTCTCTATCTTTCTTTCCCTTCTTCCTTCCCTTTCTTCCTCTTTTCTTCCCCCTCTCTTTTCTAGAGAAGCAAACTAATGTCGCTCATATACCTAAAACCCCAGCCTCTCACATCTTTCCCACTAATTCTCTCAAGATTTAAGTGCCTGAACAGGAAACAGGGTTAAGACAAGCTGAAGATGGTTAAATTCTAGCCAAACAACACAAGATTCTGAAGTAATGGAATTAAAGAAAGTCTGTCCAGAGGTAGAAACAGAGAAGACTCATGGGGATGAGAGATGGTGTAGTACTTCTCAAAGCAAGCTTTTAAAAGAATAAAATCATTGTCCTGAAATGTATGAGAGAAATAGACTTTGCACAGCTCCTTGGAGTTAAGCGAACAAACATAATTTTTTTTCATTCATTTTATTGAGCTATATATTTTTTGAGGAAGAGAGGGGAGGAGAGCAAACACACATAATTTAAAGACTATTCTGACACCTTGGGTTGTGGAACTGTATGATTCCCATCCTGACATTCAATCACCATGAGTGGTTCCACAGTGGATGCTGACCTCACTCTAACATACACTATGTTTGCCAGTGACAAACTTGGATTACAATTCATTCTCTCCCATTTCCAATATTATAATTTCAGCATGTGACTACATCTAGATATTTCCTCTGCTTCTGATCTGCCTGAAAATAGCAATGGCCTTCCTGGCCTAGGGTTGGGATCCTGTACCAGTCTGTGCTCGTGGAATTAGTCATCCTCATCTCTGTCTGGCAGAAGCACTTGTACTGATCAAGAGAAAAGAATACATTGAATTTTCCTTAAGTAGGATGCAGGCTATCAATGAGAGTCTCATGCTGAGATTGAACTCTGTGTGTATGTGACACAGGCTAGAACATCTCATCAATTTCTAACAGGGTTCAGCTAGAGATTTAGGATAGATATTCAAAACAACATGAGAGTGACTCCAAATTAAATCAACCTAGTGAACTGCTCAAGAAGTGTGATGTCTTCACCACAAAGGAAAATAAAATCACTAAGCCACTCAAGTTCCCAGTAATTTCAGTTTGATTGTTCAGAAGTCATTCCTTTAAAATTTTACTAAAGCTTCTTTAATGAGAGTGAGGCATATGCAGACTTCTCATTTTATATCCTGTTTGTACTGGCCTTGGCTCAACCCGCATTATGAATGATATTTCACAGGACATAATTTCATTCACATAGACTTAATGCAGTATGAAAATTCATTTTAGATTTTATACATATATATGTGTGTGTGTATCTTTGCTACAGCTTCACCTATGTCTGCATATATTTGTCACACATATCTTTGCTACATCTATGTCTATGTGCATATATGCATATACACATATATAAATACATACAGACAAATGCATCTTCTTTAAGTCTATACCTATGTATGTGTGTGTGTCTAAGGATACAAATGCATTGATTTTTCCACATCCTAGTAGCAAATATATTAACTATCTGAAAAATACCTTTTAACAAAGAAATCTCTGTAAAATAGATGTGGTAATATTTAGGAGGCTCTAGAGGAACAGAGTTGATAAAATGATACTACATGACCAACATGATTTTAAAAGACAGGTTTATATGATAGAGACTGGATAAAAGAGTAATCTGCATATTGGAGAGGCTGAGAACCTAGTGATTGCTCAGTCTACAGGGCTATGTTAGAAATATTTGTTTTTTTTTTTTAATTTATTTACTTTTTTGTGTGTGTGGTTTTTCGAGACAGGGTTTCTCTGTGGTTTTGGAGCCTGTCCTGGAACTAGCTCTTGTAGACCAGGCTGGTCTCGAACTCACAGAGATCCGCCTGCCTCTGCCTCCCGAGTGCTGGGATTAAAGGCGTGAGCCACCACCGCCTGGCAATTTCCACCTCCTTCCCTCCTCCCACTTCCTTTCCCTCCCTCCACTCCCCCTCCTCCTCCCTCTCCAGTCTAAGGAGCAGTCAGGGTTCCCTACCCTATAGGAAGTCCAAGGTCCTCCTTGTTTTCCCCAGGTCCAGGAAGGTGACCATCCAAACAGACTAGGCTCCCACAAAGCCCGTCCATGCAGTAGAATCAAAACCCAGCACTATTGTCCTTGGCTTCTCTGTCAGTCTCCACTGTCAGCCACATTCAGAGAGTCCGGTTTGATCACATGCTACATCAGTTCCAGTCCAACTGGCCTTGGTGATCACCCATTAGATCAGTCCCACTGTCTCAGTGGGTGGATGCACCCCTCACAGTCCTGACTTCCTTGCTCATATTCTCCCTCCTTCTGCTCTTCTTATGGACCTTTGGAGCTCAGTCCAGTGCTCTAATGTGGTCTCTGTCTCTATCTCCATCTATCACCAGATGAAGTTTCTATGGCGATATGCAAGATATTCATCAGGTTCCCAGGTGTTCAAGGAGATGTCCCCAGCTTGTTCCTTGGGCAGCAGAGGAGAGGGAATATTTCTTAAGACAAACCTCTCCACCCACACAAATGTTAAATGCCATACTCTCAGATCTGTAAAGGCACTTGAGAATTGGGCACCATTACCTGTTATTTTAAACTAGAAATACAAACTAAACTTAGACGTGTATTTTATCCAATTAGTTACAGTTTACCAATGCTACTAAATGTAAGAAGATTAAAAAGAATATTTTAATAAGTCGAAGAATACTAGCACATGTGGGTACTCTTGTCCAAGATGGCAGAAAGGTCAAAATGGAGGTTCCATCTCGAAGCAACCTCCTAATGTTAGGTATATTTCTTAAGACGAACCTCTCTGCCGATGCAAATAATTCCAATCAGACCAAATTAAACTGAATAAAAGATGCCCATGTTTAATTAGTGCAATGTTCCCGGGTGGCATGAGAAAGCATGATGCAGGGCCGGGCAGGACCACGCAAAACCCGGAGAACACATTTTTCTTTTCTGGGCAGCAGCCTAAAAAGCCTGTGGGAGTGGTCCTGACCCTTCTTGGGGAGGGGTGAGAGCTTGGCAGAGCTCCCGGAGGTGGAGTCCAGAGGAAGGCAACTCCCAGGGGGAGGGAGCTTGAAATGGAAATTCCCACTCCATTCCTACACCATTGGTGCTCCAATGATGGGTGCCAGGGGCAGGGATGACACTTTCACCCAAATATCCTAGACGTCTTGGATATAGGGGTGTCAGAGGGCTGGGGTCTCACTTTGACCAAACAGGCTGGATGTCCTCAGAATTCCCAATCTGCCATTAAAATACTTGGTGAGTCTTCTAGAACCGCTGTTCCCAAATCCACAAATGCAGATGCTTTCGGAGCTGAGTTCCAGTGTCAGCAAAAACTGATGGCAGTAGCAGTACTAGCGAGGCAGACACACTCACTGTTAAGAAGGGAAACTGGCTTACTAGCAAGGCTGAGCTTTCCTTGGATGTAGAAGGTTGTGTCTACCTAGTGGAAAATGTTTCCCCTCAGATAATCCTTCCAAAACATGCTTCACCAACCTGCTCTTGTGGCTAACTCAAGACCCAATCAAATTGACAATTGAGATTACCTACTACAGAAGCTGGAAAGTTTGTTCAGCAGCTAAGATCACTTGTTTCTCTACAGAAAATCCTGATTTCATTTCCATCACTCATATGGTGGCTTACAATATGTGTAACTCCAATTCTAAGGGGTTCAACACCTTCATCTGACCTCTACAGGCACATGCATGCATATGGTATACATATATACTCACCAGGAAAGTATTCATACACTTAAAATAATAAAATTTGTAACTCTAAAAAATATAATTAACAAATAAAATATGGATAAATAATTCTATTAAGCTATCGAGTGACAGAATATCCCACACTTGTTCAATAACATAGATTAACAATATGTGAAGGAATAATACAATCAGAAGGTAGACTATAAAGATTAAACATTCTTACTTATCATTGTTTCCCGGACATCACATTTGGATCATATGTTATTACTAGAATATAACTTTTCTGTGGACACATAATGTGTTGACCTACAATTACTCATTATCCTTCTAATTTGAAGGACCTTATCAAGTATTCTCAGAGCTAAGACTGGAAACCAAAGAAATAAATAAAGATAACGTTCTTTTGTGACAATGGGTGAAGCATAAAAGTTACATAGTTTAATTTAAACCCTGTGCCACACATCTTACTTTTTGAGAAAGCATCTTTGAGTGAACCTGGACCTCACCATTTTGGCTAAACTGGTTGACCCCCCCAGTTCCTTGGAAGAGCTACCCCTTTCTCCCACCCTGTAAAAGGCATGCCAAAGTCCTCATACTGATGTGGTTGCTAGAGACCCAAACTCAACCGCTCATGCTTGCATAGCAGCACATTACCTGGTGAACCATCTCCCCAGCCCCCGCCCCAGAATGTAAATTCTCAAAACCCACTGTGAACCTTTTAAATTAGAAGCACTGGAGGCGGGGGCTTCGTTGATCTCTATTTCAACCAGCGCTTTTGGAGATGTTGAGAACCAGTGGTCTACTGCACAGTGTTCTGTAGCTTCCACTTCTCAAAGCTAACAGGAGCAGAAGGCATGAAGGGGAAGAAGTGCTGAAAACCACTGGAAAGTTGTTGGTAAGTGTGTCTGATTTTCTCTTACCCAAATCAGTTCGTACTTGTGTAATGTCAGGTGTGTGAAGTCTCAACTTTTTGATTACCAAAGTAGCTGAAGTAATGTTTATTATTCATTTGTTAATCCTTTTGTTCATAAATTTTTTCATTCTACAAATATTTGTGAATTACTTACATTAGACATTTTTTGGAGGATGTATATACAATGTTTAGAACAAACCATAGATAGATATCTTGAATGAATGTAGTTTAAAAAAACAATAGAGGTAATAATATCAACAATCTAACAAAAATTGTTGAAAGAATTATAAAACAACATACATGTGTCAGGGAGTTTCAACTAAACAAGGACCAGAGACCCCCCTCTATGAAGAGGTGATATTTAGCCTAGGCCAAAGGAAGAACTGAACGGAACCAAGAAGAATGACAAATTAACCAAGAAGAATGACAAAGATGAATCTCACTGTGTTCAAGAAACTAAAAGGAGCAAATGCAGTGAAAGTAAAAAGCAGAGGACAAAAGAAGAATAGTCTAGTTTAGTACTGGGTCTTTGCTGCTAAACACACTGAACACTTGGGCTGCAGGATTGGGGAGATCAAGCAAGAGATGAGTGGGCTAGTCTTCACAGTTCCAGGTGTGATACACAGTCTGCTGGGAGGAAAATCATGGATGATTTTGCCCAGCTCTGTGTCCTGGTAGATATAATCCTGACCTCCCAGGCAAGCTACAGCCACTGGTACAACAGTGGCATGGCTGTTATGTTGGTGATTTGAAACTGAATCTCTATATGTTGATAAAAACAAAATGAAGCCTGGGAAATCATGGCAAACAGGGAATGTTTCAGTTAAAAAGGGTCCCAGGGATTCAGCGAGGACTAGAGCAGAGGCAATGGAAATAGGAGGTGCCCAGACAAGTCAGAGCCCAGTCAGAGCCCAAACAAGCACTCAAATGCTACCCTAGAATAGAAGGAAAAACAGTCGCTAAACAGTGGAGATCTCCTATCTATGGGCAGTCAACATTTTCTCGAATTACTTCCAAGTGTTTTGGACTCTATGACAGTTGCTAGACTTACCAAGTGGATAATGAAGAGACATTGACCTCAGTGGTCCTTGTCTGTGACCTTAGGATAATCCTTGATCAAAAATGCTCTTCCTATACCATCAAGTCTCTTTCCTCTGACTCTTTTCCCTAAGCATTGCCCTCTCACTGTTCTTTTAAACTGAAAATCCCCTGAGAAATTAAAGCTGTGAACTCTCCGTGAGAAAGTTGAGCATGTCAGTTCTCTGCTGACAGGCAGGTAACAAGGTTCCATGGTTACAAGGCTAAGCTAGCACTGTGCCATGACCCTGGTTTCCCTCTAACCCAGGTCAGGACAGGGATGTGATGTGACTGACATTTCTTACCCCACACATGGCCCCTGGTGACTGCAAGTTGACACTTTCACCAGCCCTCCTCCCAGGGTGTCCCGTCATTTCTCTTGAGGAGTTGACAGCACCTTGGAATTACTGACAAATGACTCATTTCCAGCCACCTCCCAAAAAGGGCTTCAATTTTCACTTTTTCAAATCTCACAGAGTACCTCCCCGCCTTCTGCTCTTCTGACAACTTCACTCTAACAGTGCTCTGTATTAAAACCAGCCTAATAATGCAAGGTAGGGCTCATCACCAGTAGAGTTCAGTCTCCATCACAGATGCTAACATGCCTGCATTGGCTGGATAGGCTTGCTGCTCCTGTCGACCTACAGCCTGATACCTAGTACCACAAAATCTATTGCTTCCCCACTTTGATAGGACCCATTGTCTTTCCAAGGATACCTGATGTCCTTCCTGTGACACCCCTTCTTCCTTCTCTCTTCCTAAAGCTTCCCAACCTCTTCTTCCACATTGTTCTGCTTCTTCATGTAAAGAACCAACATGACTTGTCATTTAAGTCAGTAGAGGTACAAATTCATCCTTCCCAACTTGTGTTTGTTTCTGCCAGTCTGTCACCTGTTTCCTTCCTTCTTATGCTTTAATACCCCTCTAGTGTTCAAGGCTATGCCACCACTGCTCCATTCTAGAATACGAAAAAGTCTCCTATCTTCCCACCTCCATTCTTGATGTTCCCAGAGACACCAAACAACTACTCTAAAATACAGATCATTTACATTAATTAATTTTAACCCTTTCATACCAACTTGCTGACCTTGGAATAACAACTCCAACCTATATTCGAAGGTAAATCTAAGAGCTTTTTTTTTATTTTTCATTTTAACATTAGAACACCTCTACCAGTATCCCTAGAAAATCCTACTTTCTGGCTGCTGCACCTTTTTGTTCAATATTGCATAAAATGTCTAGTTTTTCTTTGTTCAATAAAATTTCCTTCATTATTCGTTAGGGCTCATCTCTTATCCATGAAAATTTTTATGGCATACCATTCTCCAAATGACTAAGTGGTCATTGTGAGGCTCAAAGATTCTGGGCTCCCTTCTACTTGCCTAGAACCCAACAATATACTAGTTTTTTGTCTTCTGTCATATTGAGCTATGAATTGAGGTCGTAGGTAACTATATGCCCAAAGACACAGCCAGCACAAGATGATAAACAATGGAACCCATTTTCAGTCCTGAACCTCAGCTGTAATATTGGCTATTGCATGTCATGACTCAGGACCTTCTGCAATAATAATCATTTTAGTATCTGTTACTCCAGTGCATCTTTATAGCACACCACAGAAGGCAATTATTTTAACAAATTCTCTGGAAAAGAAAACTGAGCATGAGGGAAGCAGATGTTTTAATTGTTTTCATGTAACAAGTAGAAGGCAGAGTGATACTCTCTGGATGATTTCTACATTGACTCAATATGAAAAGTTACAACTGGAGACATGGACCATGAAAGATAAAAAAATAAAACTGAGGCAAATGGGGAGGAGGTTATTCCAAGCAAAACAAGGGATGTGTGCCTAATCATTGATAAGCACAGATATTGCAGAAGCAGGAAAGGTAAGAAAGAGTCATAGTCCCAAAGATTCTCTGTCAGTTGCTAGTTGTGTAACTCAGCTGACTGACTCAGTTTCCAGATGTTTGCAATGGAAACACTGAAAGCAAAGGTTCTCAGATTACCTTATGTATTCAAAACTTACAGAGAGACAAATACATAAATATGGATATGTAGGTAATGATGTAAATTTAAAAAAAAGAACCCCAAGAGCATTCCCTGACTCAAAAATGTCGCTCAGTATTCAGTAGGTATATTTTGCAATTCCATTGACTGTTGATATCAAATAAACAGTTCCAGGAATAGAAGAGCTAGTAAACATTTTAGTTCAGATAGAAAAGATAAGTAGGGCGTAAGATTGATAACCTTTCTACTCGTCTCCTGCTTAAATATGGATGTTACTTGTGTAGGGAAACATTTCTCCCTGGCAGCCAGATGCCTAGTTTCCAACAACTGAATAGAGTGCTTCCCAGATCACCCAGTACAACCTTCCATGCAGTGGGGACTCTTTCATAGTAGTGACTTTTTTTCAGAGGACAAAGAGTCCTGTGTAGCAGGTACAGGCTTCTTTTGAGATATCCCTCTGCAGTTGCAGAAAGTAAGTTCCGACACAGTCTTTTGTCAAATAAGTCACAATGTTCAACACATATTCAAAAGGATGTGGTTAGACCCAGGCTTTTAATGCAAGGTATAAAATTTTTACATCTGTCTTTATAAAATATTACTAGTGGTTTTCCGAGTACCACAATGACACTTAGAAGCAACAGTAGTATACACTCCACTGCAGTCATCATAGAAAGAATACAGGAAAAAGCTGACTGAGAGATAGCTATTGAGAAACTGCCACTGATGTGGCAGAGTAGGAGCACCCAGTTTTCATCTCTCCATTGTACTCTGCAAAGTCAGAGAGAACAAAGCAAGTGGCTTTCCCAACCCCAGGTGCCACGTGTATAAATCAGGACATCAGGAGCTCCACTTTGAAAAGGTACTGGAAAAGCTAGGAGCACCCAGGACTTCTATTCTTACTAACCTGAAATGACGCTCAGACTTTCTTCTGTCATTTTCTGTCCCTTACCAGAGGGAATTCACACTAAGTCCTTTTTCTCTAAACTGTGAAGGTAAGAGAATGCAAGTTCTTAGTTGTTTTGGCCATCATAAGCCATAGTTATTCATGGGGTGCAAGGGGAGCACTAAAGAGGATAGAACAGTAAAACAAGTGCTATACATGAAAAGGCAATGTCTAGCAGGATACAGCTGTTTTCTCTACTGCTTTCTCTTCTCCACTGACTTCTCTCTCTCTCTCTCTCTCTCTCTCTCTCTCTCTCTCT